>NW_027459448.1:1515000-1637500 GCF_050624435.1 Tenrec ecaudatus | reverse complement strand
GGGTGGGGGTGAGGGGTTTGGGGTTGAGGGGGTTAGGGGTGAGGGGGGTGGGGGTGAGGGGGTTGGGGGTTAGGGTTAGGGTTAGGGTTAGGGTGAGGGGGGTGGGGGTTAGGGTTAGGGTTAGGGTGAGGGGGGTGGGGGTTAGGGTTAGGGTTAGGGTTAGGGTGAGGGGGGTGGGGGTTAGGGTTAGGGTTAGGGTGAGGGGTGGGGGTTAGGTTTAGTGTTAGGGTTAGGGTGAGGGGGTGGGGTTTAGGGTTAGGGTTAGGGTGAGGGGGGTGGGGGTTAGGGTTAGGGTTAGGGTTAGGGTGGGGGGTGGGGGTTAGGGTTAGGGTTAGGGTTAGTGTGAGGGGGGTGGGGGTTAGGGTCAGGGTTAGGGTGAGGGGGGTGAGGGTTAGGGTTAGGGTTAGGGTTATGGTGAGGGGGGTGGGGGTTAGGGTTAGGGTAGGGTTAGGGTGAGGGGGGTGGTTGGGTTAGGGTTCGGGTGAGGGGGGTGGGGGTTAGGGTTTGGGTAGGGTTAGGGTGAGGGGAGTGGGGGTTAGGGTTAGGGTGAGGGGTGTGGGTGTTAGGGTTACGGTTAGGGTTAGGGTGAGGGTGGTGGGGGTTAGGGTTAGGGTTAGGGTGATGGGGGTGGGGGTTAAGGTTAGGGTTAGGGTGAGGGGGGTGGGGGTTATGGTTAGGGTTAGGGTTAGGGGCAGGGGGGTGCGGGTTAGGGTTAGGGTTAGGGTTAGGGTGAGGGGGGTGGGGGTTAGGGTCAGGGTTAGGGTGAGGGGGGGTGAGGGTTAGGGTTAGGGTTAGGGTTATGGTGAGGGTGGTGGGGGTTAGGGTTAGGGTAGGGTTAGGGTGAGGGTGGTTGGTGTTGGGTTAGGGTTAGGGTGAGGGGGGTGGGGGTTAGGGTTTGGGTAGGGTTAGGGTGAGGGGAGTGGGGGTTAGGGTTAGGGTGAGGGGTGTGGGTGTTAGGGTTACGGTTAGGGTTAGGGTGAGGGTGGTGGGGGTTAGGGTTAGGGTTAGGGTGATGGGGGTGGGGGTTAGGGTTAGGGTTAGGGTGAGGGGGGTGGGGGTTATGGTTAGGGTTAGGGTTAGGGGCAGGGGGGTGGGGGTTAGCGTTAGGGTGAGGGTTAGGGTGAGGGGGGCGGGGGTGAGGGTGTGGGTGAGGGTTAGGGTGAGGGGGGTTGGGGTGAGGGTGAGGGTGAGGGTGAGGGTGTGGGTGAGGGTGAGGGTGTGGGTGAGGGTGAGGGTGAGGGTGAGGGTGAGGGTGAGGGTGAGGGTGAGGGTGAGGGTGAGGGTGAGGGATCGATAAAATTGCTGTGTGACTTTACAGGGCCACTAGTAAGCCAGCATATATAAAAGACTTACTCCCTCCCCCAACAGAATGGGTTCTTTTCTCCAAGATTTCACGAAACATAGCATGACCAGGAAAGACAACCGGTCCAAATTCCTAAAGCCACCAAAGTGGAGGCCGTCCCTCCCCTCCCCTCCCCATCCCCGTCCTCTTTATCCCACTTTGCAGGACAACTCAAGAGCGGGAGAGCTGGCTTAAGACCCATTGTGACTGCTGCCTGCCTATCAGTTCATGGGGGCAAAAGGAAGAGAAATACCACTTCTTTTAAAGTCACCCCGCAACACGTGCACTAGGGTTGGCATATCCTCTCCATCCCCCAAGAAGGATCACTGGTCAGCAGCATTCTCTGCTTAAGCCAAGCAGCCCAAACACCTGGGGAAAACCCAAGAGTCCCTCTTTGGGTCTATGTCCCATTTTTTCCCCCAGGATTGCATAATTGGAATAAACAAAACCCCCTGTCTGAGAAACCACAAGGTCTGATTTCTTTGCTAGACTAGCTTTTCCACATGCATCAGCCCACCTCAGACAAGTGCCAGCCACTTCTGCAGGTGCTGTTCACAGCAGAGGAATGCGAGCCCTTCCAGAGAGAGGCCCAGAAAGCAGTCAATAGAACTGATGGTCAGCCAGCGGGCACTCCCCAGTGGAGAGAAACTCTTTTTACCACTCCACGAATAATGTGGGACCCAAACTCCCAGTAAGGCACTGAGGGCTTAGCCAGGTATCACCAGTCTCTCTTGCAGGGCCTCCGCAGGACAACTAGGAAACCTATGCATTTATCTAAGGTCAGTGAGAATTTTCAGGCGCCTACAAGCGAATGTCTGCCTGCCTGCCTGCCTGCCTTTTTAGAGTGGCTGATGGAAGCCTGCGTTCTTTGTACCCCAAAGGACCCAGAGGCCCCTGAGAACAAGAGGGAAATAAGTATTGCCTTTATTACTCAGCCTGCCTCAGACATGAAAAAGAAATGGGAAGCATTTGAAGGGAACAATCTTCGTGATTTGGTAGAAGTGTCTTATTGGGTGTATCACAACACAGATGACCCTACCACGACAGAGACAAAGAAATAGCTAAAATACTAGGAATTGCCATGAGACACAACAGAGACCCAGAAAAAGAGATCATGGCCCACTCACGGAGAGACTGACCTGTGGCACCGCCAAGCCCTGAGGAAGGAAGGATCCAGGTGCCTACTACAGAAGAGACAGACATTGGAAAAAACATTGCATTGAAAACTCCAGGAGAGAAGGACAAACCTCCACTAGAGAGGACGGGCCTCGTCCTCGCCTAGAAAAACCCAAGTGAGAGACAATAACGCTTGAGGAAGCTGAAGGAATGTCTCAGGGCTCTGTTTCACTGGCCCCCAGGATCCCGTGCTAACTGTCCAAGATGGGGGCCAGCCAGGAAATGTCTTGGAGGACACAGGGGCCATCTTCTCAGGTTCAAAAAAGAGAACGGACACATTGTCAAAGGAAAGATCGGAATTACTGTCAGCCTATGATTGCTTCCAAAGTACTCACACCAGAAGGTTTGCATGGAGATTGGGGGGCTTCCCAAGCCATCAAGGTAAAAAATGCCTCTCTGCCCTATGTCCCAGTTAGCCACATGGTTTTCATGGCACTGGCTCCCGGTTCGGCTGTTGAGCCAGTGAAACTCTTTTAGCAGGAGTTGAAGTGGCCATCAGCGGAAGGACAAAACCTCCACAGTGGGCTTCCCGTATCAATACGAAGCCACCTATATCACCTCTTGGACATTATAATTGTCCTGGACTCTGAATCGCCACCCCAGATCTAGAATGCGCCTGACATGTCCACATGGTTTGAATCAGGTTCGGGTTAACCCCTCTTGATCACTTAGTGACATGGGACACTAGACCCTGGAATACCTTTACTTTCCAGATGAGAAAACTCACTCAAAAAGACACAGGTACTGAACAACTGGAACACAACTGGTTAACAACAAAGCCACATTCCCAACCAGTATCTGGAGCCAGAGCTCGGAGCCCCATATGCCTGTGCCCAGCTGAGCAGTCACCCTCTCCTGGACCCTCGAAAGATCTGAGCAGATCCTCCCCCCACCCATGCCCCTCTCCCACACCCAAATATGTTTTTTCATAGGATGGCACTATATCTGCAGCTCTGGGAGAGGGACATATCTGATGGAGAATACGTAGCAGACGAAGGGGGAGGAGGGGAGAATGGAGCACATCCTGGCCCACCAGGCCTTGAGGATGATGTTCCCACTCAGAGAAGACAGTCCACACAGAAGACCACATGGCCAGCCCAAGATGAGACACGACGTCCCTCAAAGACTCATAGACCTAGAAGGGACAACACCTGAGACACAGTGCGGGAACGGATCCCGCCACACCGAGGCATAGCACTAAGGGGGTGCAGCAGAAGAGTAAGGAGGTGGAGCAACAAGGTCCCCAGGGAATGCTAAAGGAGGACTTTGGGGGCAGGACTTGGTGCCCGCACAGACTGGACTGGAAAACACTGCTAAGGGCCAACAAACAGTCCGTGAACTAACTACGAGCTTTCCTTTTTTGAGAGTTGTGTTTTCTTTGATGGTCATTGGATTTTGGCTATTTTCTTTCTTTTGGTGCTTGCTTTCGCTCTGTCTTGTGTTTGTGCATGTTATTACCTCTATTGTATGTCTAAAAAGAGATGCTGGATGCACAATCTGCAGGAGAGAAAAAGGGGACCAACGCTTCGCGGGAGGGCCACGGGAAAGAGGGAGTTGGGGGGAAAGGGAGTGATGTCAAGAAACCCAGAGACAAGGGAACAACAAGTGGATGCAAATCCGTGGTGAGGGCGATGTAGGAATCCTGGTAGGGCGTGATCAAGGGTGAAGGAACCAAGAGGATTTACTGAAACCCACATGAAGACTGAGCATGGCAGTGGGCACAAGAGGGAAATGAAAGGGAATAGCAGAGCGACCTAGGAAGCGCGGGCCAGTTATAGAGGTCTAAAGAAAGACACGCACAGATGTAAATATATTTATCTGTGAGCATGGGGAAATACACCTATGTCCATATCTTTATAGGTGTCCTATTAAGGTAGCAGATGGCCTTTGGGCCTCCACTCAAGGACTCTCTCATTGCAAGAATACCTTGTTCTATTACATTGGCATTCTATGATGCTCACCTTCCCGACACGTTCCCTGATGTCTAAGCGATTGCATAAGCAAATGTAGTCAAGAAAGCTGATGGTGCCCTGCTATCAAAAGATATGGCGTCTGAGGTCTTAAAGGCCTGAAGGGTAAGCAAGCGGCCATGTAGCTCAGAAACAACAGAGCCCACATGGAATAAGCATACCAGCCTGTGCGATCACGAGGTATCAAAGGGATCAGCCATCATCAGCACAAAAAAAATCTCATTGCGAATGAGCAGAAAATGCTGGGTAGACAGCCAAAGCCCATTCGCAGTACACTGGACATTCCCTTAAGTAAAGTCTTGGGGAAGAGACAAGCCTACACAGGGTACTAGACAGCAACTGTGAAACACAACTTTCCTCTAGCTCCTCAATGCTTCCTCTCCCCTCACTATCAAGATCCCAATTATAACTTACAAATCTGACTAGACCAGAGAATGTACACTGGGACAGATAGGAACTAGACACACAGGGAATTCAAGGTGGATGAGCCCTTTAGGACCAGTGTTATGAATGGGGATGCTGGGAGGGTGGAGGGAGGGTAGGCTGGCACCAGGGAACCGATGACAAGGATCTACATAAAACCTCAAAAGAAAAGGGGGTGATGGGGGACATCAGACAGTGCAAGATATGACAAAATAATAATTAGTAAATAATGAAGGATTGATGAGGAGGGGTAGTGAGAATGGGGGCGGGGGGAATGGGGAGCTGAGGCCAGGGGCTTGGGTGTAGAGAAGATATTTTGAGAATAATGAGGGCAATGAATGTACAAATGTGCCTTATATCAGTGATGTTTGCACGTATTGTGGTTATTGTTGTATGAGCCCCTATAAAAGGAGAGAAAAAAAAGACCCTGGCAGAGGGTTGATGCTAGGATGATCTCAGGCTGGATTAGACCAGCAAAAGCAGGTGCTGCAGTCGCCTCACCCTGTGTCTATTCCTGTGTGGGGCATGAAGCTTAGGGTCCACAGCCCCGGCAGCTGGACAGTGAGAGAGGCGGGGCTCTGAGGTCATTCCACAGGGGGAATGGCCCTCCGGTTCCTGCAGGGCCCACCCTCTTGTGTAGTCCTGCTGTCTGGGGCACCTCTTTCACGGAGCCCACACCAGGGCAGCTCTTCAACTCATGGGGGATTGGCAGGAAGCCTCTGATCATGCACACACACCACCACCTAGCTGGAGGACCTCGGTGAACAAACCTTGAGGCAGACAACAAGCCCACTAACTGATCCTGTGAGAGATATAATCAGGATCCAGAAACCGGCAACTGGGAGCAAGGGGCAGCATACCTGGGTCCCAGCCCCTCCCACTGCCCTCTGCAAGGAGTGACATTCCAAAGCACAGTGTTTTCCAAAGGCACTGTCAGGACTTTGGAATGGGCAGCTCATTTGTGGACATGGATACTATGTGATCCAGACATACTACCTCCTCTGATCCTGTCAGCCAAGACTAAACACCCTTCCAAGCAGAAAGCCATGCATCCGAACAGTATCCACCAGTCACTCACGTCCACTCCTGCTGCCTCCAAAGAGCTTCCCTGGGTTGGTCAGATCTCTCTGGGGACAGATATCCCTCGGTCCTTGGTTCTGCGTGAGAAAGAATTCATGCCAAAGCCTGGTTTGTGATCCAAGGGAGGTTTAGGAGCGTTAGGGAGGTGTGGTGGGCAACCCTGGTCGATCCTAGTGGCTGAATTGAATATACTTGGCCTAGGTGGGTCGATGCAGGTGCAGCGCCCACCCAGGTGGACCTGCCCTTCCTGGCCGGAAACCTGGACCTCTGAGCACGCACAGTGTGCCACTCCTTCCTGGGCCGCTAACTGGGCCATCTGAGCATGTGTAATGGACACCCCAGTCCCTATGCTAGCTACCTAACATTTCCATCCTGAAGAGATGTGGACCCAAATCTTTGGGGTACTGGGCGACGACATCTCTAGCTACTTCCTGCTGGCAAAAAGGGCGAAGTGGGGCTTTGGGTCCACACCCTTCCTGCTCTGCTGGGAGGGGTTGTCCATTCAGCGCTAGATTGGATAAGGTTGAAGTGGTCCAGGAGATGGTGGTCCTGGAGATGGCACAATTGGATTAGGGGCTTTGGTAACTTGAGAACTTCTGGAAAAACCAACAAACGCACAAAAGGGTGAACAGTTTAACTGAGACAAGGCTAGGATTGTGAGGTGGGAGTCCCTTGAAAGTAGGTGAGTATCACAGGAAGTAAGTAAAAATCTTAGGATTATCAGGCGTGTGTGTTTGTTCATTCTAAGTACCGGCACAGGGGTAAAAGCATTCACAATTTCCCCTAGCGGGGTCCAGGGTTTGGGCACTACTGGGTGCAGTGGGATCACCGCTTCACTTATGATCCTAAGGCATTGGCCCCTCTGATAAGAACCATCCTTCTTTTTAACCCTATAACGCCTCACTTTTAAATTTTTGGGCAAAAAAAATTTCGTTTTGATTCATTACTTTCATAGTTATCAATATATATACATTTATATTCATTTGATTAAATGTTAGGGAAAGGTCATGCTCGGTGTTATAGGGTTAAATTGTAATATTGGGATGCTACAGGCGGATTCAACAGGGATCAAAAGTAGAGTAACTGCCTGTGTCATTTTTAATTTTCTCGGGTTCCATTTAAGTAAAAGGCTTGTAAGTTACCCGGGGACCAAGTGCCCCTGGTGCCTCTACTAGGGGTAGAATGTTCAGGGAGGGTTCAGGGGTGGGACAATAGTGACCTGAAGTCCAGGATCCCTTAGGGCAGGAGTCCTCAAATTGTTTACACAGGGGGCCAGTTCATTGTCTCTCCGACCGTTGGAGGGCCAGACTATGGTTTTCAAAAAACCTATGGACAAATTCCTATGCACACTGCACGAGTCGGCTGCTAAGCAGGACAGGCAGTGGCAGCAAAAACACCCCGAGGGTGGGATAAAAGGCATCGCGCCACATGTGCCCCATGGACCACAGTTTGAGGACGCCAGCCTTAGGGGTTCCTGGGTGCACTGGGGATGAAGGTCTCCTACTGCTCCTCGAGAGGAGAAATGCTCTAAGTTCTGGCATCTCCGCCCACTTTCCCGGCACTCTACCGAACTGTTCCCGGTGAATCACGGTTGGAAGGGAAAGCGTACCCTTCTCTGCCCACCATTCTCCTTTCTCAAAACGATACTGTGGCCAAATAGAGTTGCAAAGTGAATCTATCAGCTTTTGTTTGCCCAGCCTCTCTGTATCAACTCTATCCCAATTGGACACGATTCATGCAAGGGGGCAATTCCTGAGCATCAAGCTGCTAAGTCCCATCTAGAAAGCACAAAACAAGGAGGCGATTGACAGCTTGCTGCCTCCAGGTCAATAACCCCCACTTGAGAGCACACCCCTGGGTTGCCCTGAATCTCATGCCTCAGCCCGAGGGAAGGGGTCAAGGACTAGTCGCCGAGGGCGACCTTTGGGTCCAACCATTTTTCTGGACAACAGGCTAGGAGGACCACTGCTTGGGATGGCCCCAAGGCCCTCCAAGACGCCTGCTGGCGGGGCTGATGCTCAAATCTCTCAAGGGAAGGGACACGTGGCAGCTCAGGGAACCTTAAGGGAAATTGGAATTTCTGGCTGGAACATCATGGCAGAGGAGCTGTGTATTGAGTAAGAGCTGTCCCCAAAAGTGCCTGAAGCAGCATCGCTGAAAGCCTAAATAACAGTGACTCCGCCTAGGCTTCCGAACGCCATTGGCCTAAGCCTGGGCCACGGAAAAGCAGCCTGTAAGAAGGAACAAACCAAATCTGGAAGAACACTAGCCCTATAACGCCTCAAGTTTTAAATTTTGGAAATATATTTTTTGGTTTTTATTATTTACTTTCATAGTTATCAATATATATGACATTCAAAATATATTTTAAAAGCATAAAATTTTCAGTGTTTTTGAAATGTGACCAAATTGTCACATTTATAATTTGGGTACCAGATACGTTTTCATTAAGAATTATGACAATTTTGTGCTTGGCGTTATAGGGCTAGAGCAGCTTGTTTGAAAAACCAGGAGAAAAGCAAAGGGAATGGAGGGGAAAAGGGAAACTTTGGGCTCCCGGGACCAGGCAGGGCTAACTCCCAGGCCTCTTCACCCAGCTCCCTAGGCAGCGCCCTTCCACATGTGGACTGGTGGGTGCCATCTTGGCCATGGTCACAGATCTTGTTACCTCTCGGCTACAATAGCGACTGTGTAGGATCTCTGGGAAAAGCTGAAACAGCTTTGACAAGAGTGAAGCCATTTGGGGCTGACAGAAGCCACCATGAAAAGAAAATAAAGTAGCTAGGAAGTGTAAATGAACTAGCTGATATTGGGGAGGTAGGCTGTGCAGACGTCGCCCAAGGGAATGTCATGAAGGAAATGGGTGTTCAGAAGGCTTGCGAGAACGACCAGAGCAGTTTTGGTTCAACTAAGAATGGCTAACCCTAATACCCCGCTTCTCACTCGCCTAGTCCTGAGGAAGTATCCATGTACCTACTATACAAAACAGTGACATTGGAAAAATCAGTGCCTTGAAAAGCCCAGGAGAGGCGGACGAGCCACCACTAGAGAGAACGGGCCTAGTCCTCGCCTAGAAAAATCGAAGCTACAGACAATAATGCTCGAAGCTGAATAAAGGTGTCCAGGCTCTGTTTCACTTGACCCCAAAGAGCCCATGCTCACTCTCCATGTAGGGAGCCAGCCAGTAAATTTCTAGGTGGACAAAGGGGTCACCTTCTTGGTTTCAGAAAAGACTACAGGTGCCTTGTCAAAAGGAAAGGCTTTCATTACAGGGGCCCCAGGGCAGACCCAAGCACACCCATGGACAACGGCCAGAATAACAGATTTAGCACAAGAGACAGTTACACGCTCACCCTGGTAATGCCTCAATGCCCCTTTCCCCTAATTGATCGTGACTTATTATGAAAAGTGGCAGCCATAATTACTTTCTCATCTGCTACAACCACCTTAACCCTTGAACTTGAAAAGCCAAAAGTTTTGCTCACCACTCCAATGTCAGAGTGATATGTGTTTTATCAAGGAGCAGAAGAGACCTCCTCAAAGGAACTTCTTGATAAATCACTAAAAGATATTCCTTTTGTTTGGGCAGAGAACAACCTGCCAGACCTTTCTGAACTTCAGGTGCCTGGGGTCGTACAACTTCTGAGCTCAGCTACACTGGTGTGTCAAGCTAACCCTACTCCCTGGATAGCAAAAGTGGCTATTTCTGTTCCCATTTGCATACTAAAGAGGACAGGCATTTGGGTCCTCTGCAAGTCCACATGGAATGCTCCCTTGCTGCCAATGCAGAAGCCGGGAACTGAGGACTTCCAACCGGTGCAGGATCTCAGAGAGGCAAATGAGAGGATAGAAACTGGCCACCCCACGTGCCAAACCCCGAGACCCTCCTGAGTACTATCCCGTCAAACTGAATTTGTTATACTGTTTTGGACTTAAAGGATGCTTTGTTCTCCATACCCATGCCCCCTGCACATCAACCCAGTGAAGACTTACAGGGACACAAGGAGGAACACCCCCAAACCACCTTGCTCCAGTATGCAGATGACCTCCTCCTGGCCTTCGAAACCCAGGAGGAATGCCAACCGGCTACCAAGGACCTGATAACAGTCCTTGGCCCATTGGGGTACAGGGTATCTGCAAGAAAGGCTCAACTGTGTGTCCATAAAGCTGTATACCTAGGCTACCAACTGGAGGAGGGAAAACGGACCTTGTCCCCCAGCTGCATTGAGGCGATCCTCAAAATCCAGTCCCTGAGACTAACAGGCAGTTGCAAGAGTTTCTAGGAGCTGTGGGGTACTGTCCTTTGTGGAATTTGGGATTTGCAAAAACAACGAAACCCCTATATGCAAGTACTGGGGAAAGGAAAAAGAACTTAAATGGACTGAAGTAGAACAACAAGCGTTTGGATCCTTTTAAAAGTCGCTCATATGGGCAACCTCTCTTGCCCTACTAGACATAGTAAAGCCCTTCCAATTGTCTATGTGAGGCCAGAGGCACAGCTAAAGAAGTGCTAACTGAGAACTTGCGGCCATGGAAGAGACCTGTGGCCTATCTTTCAAAGAAACTGGACTCTGTAGCTGCAGGATGGCTGAGCTGCATGCGAGCTGAGGCTGCCACGGCCATCCTAGTCATAGAAGCTAGGAAGCTTACACTGGGACAGGATATTGCTGTGGTAGGGGGACCTATGGTTGAACCACGCCTAACCAGTCCCCCGGACCGGTGGATCTCGAATGCCAGGACTATACCACAAATCCCCAAGGTAGTGGCTGTGACCATGCCATCCCCAGTGTTACAGCCACAACCTACATACTCAGAAAATGATCTAAAGATAAGCCAAGAGCTGGCCTGCCAAAAAGACTGGGAGCATCCAGGGTGGCTGCTCCATCCTGATGGAAGAAGATTCATGCCAGAAGCTCTGGGAGAGATCTGATTCAAGGACTACATAAAGGTATGCATTTGGGATCCTCTCTAAACTGTCTCAGTTGCTTCTCAGGCACTTTTACATACCCAGGCTTGGACACTGGGTGGCAGATGTCACCCACCGTTGATTGCACTGTGCTTGGGTAAACAACCCCAGAAAGAAAAGGAGCAACCCCAACCACGAGCTCGAGGTAGTAGTCCAGGAGAATTCTGGGAGGTGGACTTTATGGATATCAAACTTAGAAAGTATGGCTACCGATATTTGCTGGTGTTCGTAGACACCTGTTCTGGATGGGTGGAAGCCTTCCCAACAAAGAAGGAAACTGCTGCCACTGTGTGTAAATTATTAGTAACTAAAATTGTCCCTAGATTTGGCCTTCCCACCACCTTGGGGTCCAACAATGGCCCAACATTTATTGCTCAAATTACTAAAGTCTTAGCAATGCTTCTAAATATTAACTGGAAGCTCTTCAGGGCAAGTAGAAAAAATAAACAGAACCCTAAAGGAATTGTTCGTTAAGTTGCATTTAGGACCTGGCGAGAACTGGGTTGATCCTTACTTTACCTTTTGCCCTACTTCAAGTCCGATGCGCTCCCTATGTGAATAGCATGACCCCATTTGAATTTATGTTTGGCAGACCTTCCCCAAATCCTCCCAAGATTGAAAGAAGTAGAAATAATGGAAGTCACTAATCGTTCCCTCATCGAGTGCCTGCAGGCTGTGCAACAGGTGAGAGACAAATCATCTGCTCTGACACCGTCATTTTGGGCCTAACCAAGGGAAAGGGAACAGGCAGCCAACAACGTGCAACCAGGAAACTGGACATGGGTAAAGAAGCACCAACCTGACACCTTAGAACCTAGGTGGACTGGCCCATACCAAGTGATACTTACAACACCAACTGCTGTTAAAATAGTGGGGAGGGGGCCGTGGATTCATCAGTCATAATTAAAAAAAAAAAAGCCCTCCCTGAGCATATCCTGAAAAGATGGACACCGAGAAAGACGGAAAATCCCTCAAAATTAAGGCTTTACAGAACTTAATTGTTTTTCTCCGAGTATTTCTGACAGCACCCACTGTTTCCCCCAAGCACAAACACATCTGTGGACTGCTATTCTAACCCCCAGCAGACTCAGGTTTACACAGGCACCTCAGGGCCCCTCATGGGGCACAGCCTACCTAGAAGCTGCTGGAGAGAAAGTCGCTCAGTGGGCTACGGGATCCTGCCTTTGGGATGATGTTCCCACTCAGAGAAGACAGTCCACACAGAAGAACACATGGCCAGCCCAAGATGAGACACGACGTCCCTCAAAGACCCATAGCCCTAGAAGGGACAACACTGGAGACACAGTGCGGGAACGGATCCCGCCACACCGAGGCATAGCACTAAGGGGGTGCAGCAGAAGAGTAAGGAGGTGGAGCAACAAGGTCCCCAGGGAATGCTAAAGGAGGACTTTGGGGGCAGGACTTGGTGCCCGCACAGACTGGACTGGAAAACACTGCTAAGGGCCAACAAACAGTCCGTGAACTAACTACGAGCTTTCCTTTCTTGAGGAGTTGTGTTTTCTTTGATGGTCATTGGATTTTGGCTATTTCCTTTCTTTTGGTGCTTGCTTTCGCTCTGTCTTGTGTTTGTGCATGTTATTACCTCTACTGTATGTCTAAAATGAGATGCAGGATGCACAATCTGCCGGAGAGAAAAAGGGGACCAACGCTTCGCGGGAGGGCCACGGGAAAGAGGGAGTTGGGGGGAAAGGGAGTGATGTCAAGAAACCCAGAGACAAGGGAACAACAAGTGGATGCAAATCCGTGGTGAGGGCAATGTAGGAATCCTGGTAGGGCGTGATCAAGGGTGAAGGAACCAAGAGGATTTACTGAAACCCACATGAAGACTGAGCATGGCAGTGGGCACAAGAGGGAAATGAAAGGGAATAGCAGAGCGACCTAGGAAGCACGGGCCAGTTATAGAGGTCTAACGAAAGACACGCACAGATGTAAATATATTTATCTGTGAGCATGGGGAAATACACCTATGTCCATATCTTTATAGGTGTCCTATTAAGGTAGCAGATGGCCTTTGGGCCTCCACTCAAGGACTCTCTCATTGCAAGAATATCTTGTTCTATTACATTGGCATTCTATGATGCTCACCTTCCCAACACGTTCCTTGAAGTCTAAGCGGTTGCATAAGCAAATGTGGTCAAGAAAGCTGATGGTGCCCTGCTATCAAAAGATATGGCGTCTGAGGTCTTAAAGGCCTGAAGGGTAAGCAAGCGGCCATGTAGCTCAGAAACAACAGAGCCCACATGGAATAAGCATACCAGCCTGTGCGATCACGAGGTATCAAAGGGATCAGCCATCATCAGCACAAAAAAAATCTCATTGCGAATGAGCAGAAAATGCTGGGTAGACAGCCAAAGCCCATTCGCAGTACACTGGACATTCCCTTAAGTAAAGTCTTGGGGAAGAGACAAGCCTACACAGGGTACTAGACAGCAACTGTGAAACACAACTTTCCTCTAGCTCCTCAATGCTTCCTCTCCCCTCACTATCAAGATCCCAATTATAACTTACAAATCTGACTAGACCAGAGAATGTACACTGGGACAGATAGGAACTAGACACACAGGGAATTCAAGGTGGATGAGCCCTTTAGGACCAGTGTTATGAATGGGGATGCTGGGAGGGTGGAGGGAGGGTAGGCTGGCACCAGGGAACCGATGACAAGGATCTACATAAAACCTCAAAAGAAAAGGGGGTGAAGGGGGACATCAGACAGTGCAAGATATGACAAAATAATAATTAGTAAATAATGAAGGATTGATGAGGAGGGGTAGTGAGAATGGGGGCGGGGGGAATGGGGAGCTGAGGCCAGGGGCTTGGGTGTAGAGAAGATATTTTGAGAATAATGAGGGCAATGAATGTACAAATGTGCCTTATATCAGTGATGTTTGCACGTATTGTGGTTATTGTTGTATGAGCCCCTATAAAAGGAGAGAAAAAAAAGACCCTGGCAGAGGGTTGATGCTAGGATGATCTCAGGCTGGATTAGACCAGCAAAAGCAGGTGCTGCAGTCGCCTCACCCTGTGTCTATTCCTGTGTGGGGCATGAAGCTTAGGGTCCACAGCCCCGGCAGCTGGACAGTGAGAGAGGCGGGGCTCTGAGGTCATTCCACAGGGGGAATGGCCCTCCGGTTCCTGCAGGGCCCACCCTCTTGTGTAGTCCTGCTGTCTGGGGCACCTCTTTCACGGAGCCCACACCAGGGCAGCTCTTCAACTCATGGGGGATTGGCAGGAAGCCTCTGATCATGCACACACACCACCACCTAGCTGGAGGACCTCGGTGAACAAACCTTGAGGCAGACAACAAGCCCACTAACTGATCCTGTGAGAGATATAATCAGGATCCAGAAACCGGCAACTGGGAGCAAGGGGCAGCATACCTGGGTCCCAGCCCCTCCCACTGCCCTCTGCAAGGAGTGACATTCCAAATCACAGTGTTTTCCAAAGGCACTGTCAGGACTTTGGAATGGGCAGCTCATTTGTGGACATGGATACTATGTGATCCAGACATACTACCTCCTCTGATCCTGTCAGCCAAGACTAAACACCCTTCCAAGCAGAAAGCCATGCATCCGAACAGTATCCACCAGTCACTCACGTCCACTCCTGCTGCCTCCAAAGAGCTTCCCTGGGTTGGTCAGATCTCTCTGGGGACAGATATCCCTCGGTCCTTGGTTCTGCGTGAGAAAGAATTCATGCCAAAGCCTGGTTTGTGATCCAAGGGAGGTTTAGGAGCGTTAGGGAGGTGTGGTGGGCAACCCTGGTCGATCCTAGTGGCTGAATTGAATATACTTGGCCTAGGTGGGTCGATGCAGGTGCAGCGCCCACCCAGGTGGACCTGCCCTTCCTGGCCGGAAACCTGGACCTCTGAGCATGCACAGTGTGCCACTCCTTCCTGGGCCGCTAACTGGGCCATCTGAGCATGTGTAATGGACACCCCAGTCCCTATGCTAGCTACCTAACATTTCCATCCTGAAGAGATGTGGACCCAAATCTTTGGGGTACTGGGCGACGACATCTCTAGCTACTTCCTGCTGGCAAAAAGGGCGAAGTGGGGCTTTGGGTCCACACCCTTCCTGCTCTGCTGGGAGGGGTTGTCCATTCAGCGCTAGATTGGATAAGGTTGAAGTGGTCCAGGAGATGGTGGTCCTGGAGTTGGCACAATTGGATTAGGGGCTTTGGTAACTTGAGAACTTCTGGAAAAACCAACAAACGCACAAAAGGGTGAACAGTTTAACTGAGACAAGGCTAGGATTGTGAGGTGGGAGTCCCTTGAAAGTAGGTGAGTATCACAGGAAGTAAGTAAAAATCTTAGGATTATCAGGCGTGTGTGTTTGTTCATTCTAAGTACCGGCACAGGGGTAAAAGCATTCACAATTTCCCCTAGCGGGGTCCAGGGTTTGGGCACTACTGGGTGCAGTGGGATCACCGCTTCACTTATGATCCTAAGGCATTGGCCCCTCTGATAAGAACCATCCTTCTTTTTAACCCTATAACGCCTCACTTTTAAATTTTTGGGCAAAAAAAATTTCGTTTTGATTCATTACTTTCATAGTTATCAATATATATACATTTATATTCATTTGATTAAATGTTAGGGAAAGGTCATGCTCGGTGTTATAGGGTTAAATTGTAATATTGGGATGCTACAGGCGGATTCAACAGGGATCAAAAGTAGAGTAACTGCCTGTGTCATTTTTAATTTTCTCGGGTTCCATTTGAGTAAAAGGCTTGTAAGTTACCCGGGGACCAAGTGCCCCTGGTGCCTCTACTAGGGGTAGAATGTTCAGGGAGGGTTCAGGGGTGGGACAATAGTGACCTGAAGTCCAGGATCCCTTAGGACAGGAGTCCTCAAATTGTTTACACAGGGGGCCAGTTCATTGTCTCTCCGACCGTTGGAGGGCCAGACTATGGTTTTCAAAAAACCTATGGACAAATTCCTATGCACACTGCACGAGTCGGCTGCTAAGCAGGACAGGCAGTGGCAGCAAAAACACCCCGAGGGTGGGATAAATGGCATCGCGCCACATGTGCCCCATGGACCACAGTTTGAGGACGCCAGCCTTAGGGGTTCCTGGGTGCACTGGGGATGAAGGTCTCCTACTGCTCCTCGAGAGGAGAAATGCTCTAAGTTCTGGCATCTCCGCCCACTTTCCCGGCACTCTACCGAACTGTTCCCGGTGAATCACGGTTGGAAGGGAAAGCGTACCCTTCTCTGCCCACCATTCTCCTTTCTCAAAACGATACTGTGGCCAAATAGAGTTGCAAAGTGAATCTATCAGCTTTTGTTTGCCCAGCCTCTCTGTATCAACTCTATCCCAATTGGACACGATTCATGCAAGGGGGCAATTCCTGAGCATCAAGCTGCTAAGTCCCATCTAGAAAGCACAAAACAAGGAGGCGATTGACAGCTTGCTGCCTCCAGGTCAATAACCCCCACTTGAGAGCACACCCCTGGGTTGCCCTGAATCTCATGCCTCAGCCCGAGGGAAGGGGTCAAGGACTAGTCGCCGAGGGCGACCTTTGGGTCCAACCATTTTTCTGGACAACAGGCTAGGAGGACCACTGCTTGGGATGGTCCCAAGGCCCTCCAAGACGCCTGCTGGCGGGGCTGATGCTCAAATCTCTCAAGGGAAGGGACACGTGGCAGCTCAGGGAACCTTAAGGGAAATTGGAATTTCTGGCTGGAACATCATGGCAGAGGAGCTGTGTATTAAGTAAGAGCTGTCCCCAAAAGTGCCTGAAGCAGCATCGCTGAAAGCCTAAATAACAGTGACTCCGCCTAGGCTTCCGAACGCCATTGGCCTAAGCCTGGGCCACGGAAAAGCAGCCTGTAAGAAGGAACAAACCAAATCTGGAAGAACACTAGCCCTATAACGCCTCAAGTTTTAAATTTTGGAAATATATTTTTTGGTTTTTATTATTTACTTTCATAGTTATCAATATATATGACATTCAAAATATATTTTAAAAGCATAAAATTTTCAGTGTTTTTGAAATGTGACCAAATTGTCACATTTATAATTTGGGTACCAGATACGTTTTCATTAAGAATTATGACAATTTTGTGCTTGGCGTTATAGGGCTAGAGCAGCTTGTTTGAAAAACCAGGAGAAAGGCAAAGGGAATGGAGGGGAAAAGGGAAACTTTGGGCTCCCGGGACCAGGCAGGGCTAACTCCCAGGCCTCTTCACCCAGCTCCCTAGGCAGCGCCCTTCCACATGTGGACTGGTGGGTGCCATCTTGGCCATGGTCACAGATCTTGTTACCTCTCGGCTACAATAGCGACTGTGTAGGATCTCTGGGAAAAGCTGAAACAGCTTTGACAAGAGTGAAGCCATTTGGGGCTGACAGAAGCCACCATGAAAAGAAAATAAAGTAGCTAGGAAGTGTAAATGAACTAGCTGATATTGGGGAGGTAGGCTGTGCAGACGTCGCCCAAGGGAATGTCATGAAGGAAATGGGTGTTCAGAAGGCTTGCGAGAACGACCAGAGCAGTTTTGGTTCAACTAAGAATGGCTAACCCTAATACCCCGCTTCTCACTCGCCTAGTCCTGAGGAAGTATCCATGTACCTACTATACAAAACAGTGACATTGGAAAAATCAGTGCCTTGAAAAGCCCAGGAGAGGCGGACGAGCCACCACTAGAGAGAATGGGCCTAGTCCTCGCCTAGAAAAATCGAAGCTACAGACAATAATGCTCGAAGCTGAATAAAGGTGTCCAGGCTCTGTTTCACTTGACCCCAAAGAGCCCATGCTCACTCTCCATGTAGGGAGCCCGCCAGTAAATTTCTAGGTGGACAAAGGGGTCACCTTCTTGGTTTCAGAAAAGACTACAGGTGCCTTGTCAAAAGGAAAGGCTTTCATTACAGGGGCCCCAGGGCAGACCCAAGCACACCCATGGACAACGGCCAGAATAACAGATTTAGCACAAGAGACAGTTACACGCTCACCCTGGTAATGCCTCAATGCCCCCTTCCCCTAATTGATCGTGACTTATTATGAAAAGTGGCAGCCATAATTACTTTCTCATCTGCTACAACCACCTTAACCCTTGAACTTGAAAAGCCAAAAGTTTTGCTCACCACTCCAATGTCAGAGTGATATGTGTTTTATCAAGGAGCAGAAGAGACCTCCTCAAAGGAACTTCTTGATAAATCACTAAAAGATATTCCTTTTGTTTGGGCAGAGAACAACCTGCCAGACCTTTCTGAACTTCAGGTGCCTGGGGTCGTACAACTTCTGAGCTCAGCTACACTGGTGTGTCAAGCTAACCCTACTCCCTGGATAGCAAAAGTGGCTATTTCTGTTCCCATTTGCAGACTAAAGAGGACAGGCATTTGGGTCCTCTGCAAGTCCACATGGAATGCTCCCTTGCTGCCAATGCAGAAGCCGGGAACTGAGGACTTCCAACCGGTGCAGGATCTCAGAGAGGCAAATGAGAGGATAGAAACTGGCCACCCCACGTGCCAAACCCCGAGACCCTCCTGAGTACTATCCCGTCAAACTGAATTTGTTATACTGTTTTGGACTTAAAGGATGCTTTGTTCTCCATACCCATGTCCCCTGCACATCAACCCAGTGAAGACTTACAGGGACACAAGGAGGAACACCCCCAAACCACCTTGCTCCAGTATGCAGATGACCTCCTCCTGGCCTCCGAAACCCTGGAGGAATGCCAAAGGGCTACCAAGGACCTGATAATAGTCCTTGGCCCATTGGGGTACAGGGTATCTGCAAGAAAGGCTCAACTGTGTGTCCATAAAGCTGTATACCTAGGCTACCAACTGGAGGAGGGAAAACGGACCTTGTCCCCCAGCTGCATTGAGGCGATCCTCAAAATCCAGTCCCTGAGACTAACAGGCAGTTGCAAGAGTTTCTAGGAGCTGTGGGGTACTGTCCTTTGTGGAATTTGGGATTTGCAAAAACAACGAAACCCCTATATGCAAGTACTGGGGAAAGGAAAAAGAACTTAAATGGACTGAAGTAGAACAACAAGCGTTTGGATCCTTTTAAAAGTCGCTCATATGGGCAACCTCTCTTGCCCTACTAGACATAGTAAAGCCCTTCCAATTGTCTATGTGAGGCCAGAGGCACAGCTAAAGAAGTGCTAACTGAGAACTTGCGGCCATGGAAGAGACCTGTGGCCTATCTTTCAAAGAAACTGGACTCTGTAGCTGCAGGATGGCTGAGCTGCATGCGAGCTGAGGCTGCCACGGCCATCCTAGTCATAGAAGCTAGGAAGCTTACACTGGGACAGGATATTGCTGTGGTAGGGGGACCTATGGTTGAACCACGCCTAACCAGTCCCCCGGACCGGTGGATCTCGAATGCCAGGACTATACCACAAATCCCCAAGGTAGTGGCTGTGACCATGCCATCCCCAGTGTTACAGCCACAACCTACATACTCAGAAAATGATCTAAAGATAAGCCAAGAGCTGGCCTGCCAAAAAGACTGGGAGCATCCAGGGTGGCTGCTCCATCCTGATGGAAGAAGATTCATGCCAGAAGCTCTGGGAGAGATCTGATTCAAGGACTACATAAAGGTATGCATTTGGGATCCTCTCTAAACTGTCTCAGTTGCTTCTCAGGCACTTTTACATACCCAGGCTTGGACACTGGGTGGCAGATGTCACCCACCGTTGATTGCACTGTGCTTGGGTAAACAACCCCAGAAAGAAAAGGAGCAACCCCAACCACGAGCTCGAGGTAGTAGTCCAGGAGAATTCTGGGAGGTGGACTTTATGGATATCAAACTTAGAAAGTATGGCTACCGATATTTGCTGGTGTTCGTAGACACCTGTTCTGGATGGGTGGAAGCCTTCCCAACAAAGAAGGAAACTGCTGCCACTGTGTGTAAATTATTAGTAACTAAAATTGTCCCTAGATTTGGCCTTCCCACCACCTTGGGGTCCAACAATGGCCCAACATTTATTGCTCAAATTACTAAAGTCTTAGCAATGCTTCTAAATATTAACTGGAAGCTCTTCAGGGCAAGTAGAAAAAATAAACAGAACCCTAAAGGAATTGTTCGTTAAGTTGCATTTAGGACCTGGCGAGAACTGGGTTGATCCTTACTTTACCTTTTGCCCTACTTCAAGTCCGATGCGCTCCCTATGTGAATAGCATGACCCCATTTGAATTTATGTTTGGCAGACCTTCCCCAAATCCTCCCAAGATTGAAAGAAGTAGAAATAATGGAAGTCACTAATCGTTCCCTCATCGAGTGCCTGCAGGCTGTGCAACAGGTGAGAGACAAATCATCTGCTCTGACACCTTCATTTTGGGCCTAACCAAGGGAAAGGGAACAGGCAGCCAACAACGTGCAACCAGGAAACTGGACATGGGTAAAGAAGCACCAACCTGACACCTTAGAACCTAGGTGGACTGGCCCATACCAAGTGATACTTACAACACCAACTGCTGTTAAAATAGTGGGGAGGGGGCCGTGGATTCATCAGTCATAATTTAAAAAAAAAAGCCCTCCCTGAGCATATCCTGAAAAGATGGACACCGAGAAAGACGGAAAATCCCTCAAAATTAAGGCTTTACAGAACTTAATTGTTTTTCTCCGAGTATTTCTGACAGCACCCACTGTTTCCCCCAAGCACAAACACATCTGTGGACTGCTATTCTAACCTCCAGCAGACTCAGGTTTACACAGGCACCTCAGGGCCTCTCATGGGGCACAGCCTACCTAGAAGCTGCTGGAGAGAAAGTCGCTCAGTGGGCTACGGGATCCTGCCTTTGGGATGATGTTCCCACTCAGAGAAGACAGTCCACACAGAAGAACACATGGCCAGCCCAAGATGAGACACGACGTCCCTCAAAGACCCATAGCCCTAGAAGGGACAACACTGGAGACACAGTGCGGGAACGGATCCCGCCACACCGAGGCATAGCACTAAGGGGGTGCAGCAGAAGAGTAAGGAGGTGGAGCAACAAGGTCCCCAGGGAATGCTAAAGGAGGACTTTGGGGGCAGGACTTGGTGCCCGCACAGACTGGACTGGAAAACACTGCTAAGGGCCAACAAACAGTCCGTGAACTAACTACGAGCTTTCCTTTCTTGAGGAGTTGTGTTTTCTTTGATGGTCATTGGATTTTGGCTATTTCCTTTCTTTTGGTGCTTGCTTTCGCTCTGTCTTGTGTTTGTGCATGTTATTACCTCTACTGTATGTCTAAAATGAGATGCAGGATGCACAATCTGCCGGAGAGAAAAAGGGGACCAACGCTTCGCGGGAGGGCCACGGGAAAGAGGGAGTTGGGGGGAAAGGGAGTGATGTCAAGAAACCCAGAGACAAGGGAACAACAAGTGGATGCAAATCCGTGATGAGGGCGATGTAGGAATCCTGGTAGGGCGTGATCAAGGGTGAAGGAACCAAGAGGATTTACTGAAACCCAAATGAAGACTGAGCATGGCAGTGGGCACAAGAGGGAAATGAAAGGGAATAGCAGAGCGACCTAGGAAGCACGGGCCAGTTATAGAGGTCTAAAGAAAGACACGCACAGATGTAAATATATTTATCTGTGAGCATGGGGAAATACACCTATGTCCATATCTTTATAGGTGTCCTATTAAGGTAGCAGATGGCCTTTGGGCCTCCACTCAAGGACTCTCTCATTGCAAGAATACCTTGTTCTATTACATTGGCATTCTATGATGCTCACCTTCCCAACACGTTCCTTGAAGTCTAAGCGGTTGCATAAGCAAATGTGGTCAAGAAAGCTGATGGTGCCCTGCTATCAAAAGATATGGCATCTGAGGTCTTAAAGGCCTGAAGGGTAAGCAAGCGGCCATGTAGCTCAGAAACAACAGAGCCCACATGGAATAAGCATACCAGCCTGTGCGATCACGAGGTATCAAAGGGATCAGCCATCATCAGCACAAAAAAAATCTCATTGCGAATGAGCAGAAAATGCTGGGTAGACAGCCAAAGCCCATTCGCAGTACACTGGACATTCCCTTAAGTAAAGTCTTGGGGAAGAGACAAGCCTACACAGGGTACTAGACAGCAACTGTGAAACACAACTTTCCTCTAGCTCCTCAATGCTTCCTCTCCCCTCACTATCAGGATCCCAATTATAACTTACAAATCTGACTAGACCAGAGAATGTACACTGGGACAGATAGGAACTAGACACACAGGGAATTCAAGGTGGATGAGCCCTTTAGGACCAGTGTTATGAATGGGGATGCTGGCAGGGTGGAGGGAGGGTAGGCTGGCACCAGGGAACCGATGACAAGGATCTACATAAAACCTCAAAAGAAAAGGGGGTGAAGGAGGACATCAGACAGTGCAAGATATGACAAAATAATAATTAGTAAATAATGAAGGATTGATGAGGAGGGGTAGTGAGAATGGGGGCGGGGGGAATGGGGAGCTGAGGCCAGGGGCTTGGGTGTAGAGAAGATATTTTGAGAATAATGAGGGCAATGAATGTACAAATGTGCCTTATATCAGTGATGTTTGCACGTATTGTGGTTATTGTTGTATGAGCCCCTATAAAAGGAGAGAAAAAAAAGACCCTGGCAGAGGGTTGATGCTAGGATGATCTCAGGCTGGATTAGACCAGCAAAAGCAGGTGCTGCAGTCGCCTCACCCTGTGTCTATTCCTGTGTGGGGCATGAAGCTTAGGGTCCACAGCCCCGGCAGCTGGACAGTGAGAGAGGTGGGGCTCTGAGGTCATTCCACAGGGGGAATGGCCCTCCGGTTCCTGCAGGGCCCACCCTCTTGTGTAGTCCTGCTGTCTGGGGCACCTCTTTCACGGAGCCCACACCAGGGCAGCTCTTCAACTCATGGGGGATTGGCAGGAAGCCTCTGATCATGCACACACACCACCACCTAGCTGGAGGACCTCGGTGAACAAACCTTGAGGCAGACAACAAGCCCACTAACTGATCCTGTGAGAGATATAATCAGGATCCAGAAACCGGCAACTGGGGGCAAGGGGCAGCATACCTGGGTCCCAGCCCCTCCCACTGCCCTCTGCAAGGAGTGACATTCCAAAGCACAGTGTTTTCCAAAGGCACTGTCAGGACTTTGGAATGGGCAGCTCATTTGTGGACATGGATACTATGTGATCCAGACATACTACCTCCTCTGATCCTGTCAGCCAAGACTAAACACCCTTCCAAGCAGAAAGCCATGCATCTGAACAGTATCCACCAGTCACTCACGTCCACTCCTGCTGCCTCCAAAGAGCTTCCCTGGGTTGGTCAGATCTCTCTGGGGACAGATATCCCTCGGTCCTTGGTTCTGCGTGAGAAAGAATTCATGCCAAAGCCTGGTTTGTGATCCAAGGGAGGTTTAGGAGCGTTAGGGAGGTGTGGTGGGCAACCCTGGTCGATCCTAGTGGCTGAATTGAATATACTTGGCCTAGGTGGGTCGATGCAGGTGCAGCGCCCACCCAGGTGGACCTGCCCTTCCTGGCCGGAAACCTGGACCTCTGAGCACGCACAGTGTGCCACTCCTTCCTGGGCCGCTAACTGGGCCATCTGAGCATGTGTAATGGACACCCCAGTCCCTAGCTAGCTACCTAACATTTCCATCCTGAAGAGATGTGGACCCAAATCTTTGGGGTACTGGGCGACGACATCCCTAGCTACTTCCTGCTGGCAAAAAGGGCGAAGTGGGGCTTTGGGTCCACACCCTTCCTGCTCTGCTGGGAGGGGTTGTCCATTCAGCGCTAGATTGGATAAGGTTGAAGTGGTCCAGGAGATGGTGGTCCTGGAGTTGGCACAATTGGATTAGGGGCTTTGGTAACTTGAGAACTTCTGGAAAAACCAACAAACGCACAAAAGGGTGAACAGTTTAACTGAGACAAGGCTAGGATTGTGAGGTGGGAGTCCCTTGAAAGTAGGTGAGTATCACAGGAAGTAAGTAAAAAGTCTTAGGATTACCAGGCCTGTGTGTTTGTTCATTCTAAGTACCAGCACAGGGGTAAAAGCATTCACAATTTCCCCTAGTGGGGTCCAGGGTTTGGGCACTACTGGGTGCAGTGGGATCACCGCTTCACTTATGATCCTAAGGCATTGGCCCCTCTGATAAGAACCATCCTTCTTTTTAACCCTATAACGCCTCACTTTTAAATTTTTGGGCAAAAAAAATTTCGTTTTGATTCATTACTTTCATAGTTATCAATATATATACATTTATATTCATTTGATTAAATGTTAGGGAAAGGTCATGCTCGGTGTTATAGGGTTAAATTGTAATATTGGGATGCTACAGGCGGATTCAACAGGGATCAAAAGTAGAGTAACTGCCTGTGTCATTTTTAATTTTCTCGGGTTCCATTTGAGTAAAAGGCTTGTAAGTTACCCGGGGACCAAGTGCCCCTGGTGCCTCTACTAGGGGTAGAATGTTCAGGGAGGGTTCAGGGGTGGGACAATAGTGACCTGAAGTCCAGGATCCCTTAGGACAGGAGTCCTCAAATTGTTTACACAGGGGGCCAGTTCATTGTCTCTCCGACCGTTGGAGGGCCAGACTATGGTTTTCAAAAAACCTATGGACAAATTCCTATGCACACTGCACGAGTCGGCTGCTAAGCAGGACAGGCAGTGGCAGCAAAAACACCCCGAGGGTGGGATAAATGGCATCGCGCCACATGTGCCCCATGGACCACAGTTTGAGGACGCCAGCCTTAGGGGTTCCTGGGTGCACTGGGGATGAAGGTCTCCTACTGCTCCTCGAGAGGAGAAATGCTCTAAGTTCTGGCATCTCCGCCCACTTTCCCGGCACTCTACCGAACTGTTCCCGGTGAATCACGGTTGGAAGGGAAAGCGTACCCTTCTCTGCCCACCATTCTCCTTTCTCAAAACGATACTGTGGCCAAATAGAGTTGCAAAGTGAATCTATCAGCTTTTGTTTGCCCAGCCTCTCTGTATCAACTCTATCCCAATTGGACACGATTCATGCAAGGGGGCAATTCCTGAGCATCAAGCTGCTAAGTCCCATCTAGAAAGCACAAAACAAGGAGGCGATTGACAGCTTGCTGCCTCCAGGTCAATAACCCCCACTTGAGAGCACACCCCTGGGTTGCCCTGAATCTCATGCCTCAGCCCGAGGGAAGGGGTCAAGGACTAGTCGCCGAGGGCGACCTTTGGGTCCAACCATTTTTCTGGACAACAGGCTAGGAGGACCACTGCTTGGGATGGTCCCAAGGCCCTCCAAGACGCCTGCTGGCGGGGCTGATGCTCAAATCTCTCAAGGGAAGGGACACGTGGCAGCTCAGGGAACCTTAAGGGAAATTGGAATTTCTGGCTGGAACATCATGGCAGAGGAGCTGTGTATTAAGTAAGAGCTGTCCCCAAAAGTGCCTGAAGCAGCATCGCTGAAAGCCTAAATAACAGTGACTCCGCCTAGGCTTCCGAACGCCATTGGCCTAAGCCTGGGCCACGGAAAAGCAGCCTGTAAGAAGGAACAAACCAAATCTGGAAGAACACTAGCCCTATAACGCCTCAAGTTTTAAATTTTGGAAATATATTTTTTGGTTTTTATTATTTACTTTCATAGTTATCAATATATATGACATTCAAAATATATTTTAAAAGCATAAAATTTTCAGTGTTTTTGAAATGTGACCAAATTGTCACATTTATAATTTGGGTACCAGATACGTTTTCATTAAGAATTATGACAATTTTGTGCTTGGCGTTATAGGGCTAGAGCAGCTTGTTTGAAAAACCAGGAGAAAAGCAAAGGGAATGGAGGGGAAAAGGGAAACTTTGGGCTCCCGGGACCAGGCAGGGCTAACTCCCAGGCCTCTTCACCCAGCTCCCTAGGCAGCGCCCTTCCACATGTGGACTGGTGGGTGCCATCTTGGCCATGGTCACAGATCTTGTTACCTCTCGGCTACAATAGCGACTGTGTAGGATCTCTGGGAAAAGCTGAAACAGCTTTGACAAGAGTGAAGCCATTTGGGGCTGACAGAAGCCACCATGAAAAGAAAATAAAGTAGCTAGGAAGTGTAAATGAACTAGCTGATATTGGGGAGGTAGGCTGTGCAGACGTCGCCCAAGGGAATGTCATGAAGGAAATGGGTGTTCAGAAGGCTTGCGAGAACGACCAGAGCAGTTTTGGTTCAACTAAGAATGGCTAACCCTAATACCCCGCTTCTCACTCGCCTAGTCCTGAGGAAGTATCCATGTACCTACTATACAAAACAGTGACATTGGAAAAATCAGTGCCTTGAAAAGCCCAGGAGAGGCGGACGAGCCACCACTAGAGAGAATGGGCCTAGTCCTCGCCTAGAAAAATCGAAGCTACAGACAATAATGCTCGAAGCTGAATAAAGGTGTCCAGGCTCTGTTTCACTTGACCCCAAAGAGCCCATGCTCACTCTCCATGTAGGGAGCCAGCCAGTAAATTTCTAGGTGGACAAAGGGGTCACCTTCTTGGTTTCAGAAAAGACTACAGGTGCCTTGTCAAAAGGAAAGGCTTTCATTACAGGGGCCCCAGGACAGACCCAAGCACACCCATGGACAACGGCCAGAATAACAGATTTAGCACAAGAGACAGTTACACGCTCACCCTGGTAATGCCTCAATGCCCCCTTCCCCTAATTGATCGTGACTTATTATGAAAAGTGGCAGCCATAATTACTTTCTCATCTGCTACAACCACCTTAACCCTTGAACTTGAAAAGCCAAAAGTTTTGCTCACCACTCCAATGTCAGAGTGATATGTGTTTTATCAAGGAGCAGAAGAGACCTCCTCAAAGGAACTTCTTGATAAATCACTAAAAGATATTCCTTTTGTTTGGGCAGAGAACAACCTGCCAGACCTTTCTGAACTTCAGGTGCCTGGGGTCGTACAACTTCTGAGCTCAGCTACACTGGTGTGTCAAGCTAACCCTACTCCCTGGATAGCAAAAGTGGCTATTTCTGTTCCCATTTGCAGACTAAAGAGGACAGGCATTTGGGTCCTCTGCAAGTCCACATGGAATGCTCCCTTGCTGCCAATGCAGAAGCCGGGAACTGAGGACTTCCAACCGGTGCAGGATCTCAGAGAGGCAAATGAGAGGATAGAAACTGGCCACCCCACGTGCCAAACCCCGAGACCCTCCTGAGTACTATCCCGTCAAACTGAATTTGTTATACTGTTTTGGACTTAAAGGATGCTTTGTTCTCCATACCCATGTCCCCTGCACATCAACCCAGTGAAGACTTACAGGGACACAAGGAGGAACACCCCCAAACCACCTTGCTCCAGTATGCAGATGACCTCGTCCTGGCCTCCGAAACCCTGGAGGAATGCCAAAGGGCTACCAAGGACCTGATAATAGTCCTTGGCCCATTGGGGTACAGGGTATCTGCAAGAAAGGCTCAACTGTGTGTCCATAAAGCTGTATACCTAGGCTACCAACTGGAGGAGGGAAAACGGACCTTGTCCCCCAGCTGCATTGAGGCGATCCTCAAAATCCAGTCCCTGAGACTAACAGGCAGTTGCAAGAGTTTCTAGGAGCTGTGGGGTACTGTCCTTTGTGGAATTTGGGATTTGCAAAAACAACGAAACCCCTATATGCAAGTACTGGGGAAAGGAAAAAGAACTTAAATGGACTGAAGTAGAACAACAAGCGTTTGGATCCTTTTAAAAGTCGCTCATATGGGCAACCTCTCTTGCCCTACTAGACATAGTAAAGCCCTTCCAATTGTCTATGTGAGGCCAGAGGCACAGCTAAAGAAGTGCTAACTGAGAACTTGCGGCCATGGAAGAGACCTGTGGCCTATCTTTCAAAGAAACTGGACTCTGTAGCTGCAGGATGGCTGAGCTGCATGCGAGCTGGGGCTGCCACGGCCATCCTAGTCATAGAAGCTAGGAAGCTTACACTGGGACAGGATATTGCTGTGGTAGGGGGACCTATGGTTGAACCACGCCTAACCAGTCCCCCGGACCGGTGGATCTCGAATGCCAGGACTATACCACAAATCCCCAAGGTAGTGGCTGTGACCATGCCATCCCCAGTGTTACAGCCACAACCTACATACTCAGAAAATGATCTAAAGATAAGCCAAGAGCTGGCCTGCCAAAAAGACTGGGAGCATCCAGGGTGGCAGCTCCATCCTGATGGAAGAAGATTCATGCCAGAAGCTCTGGGAGAGATCTGACTCAAGGACTACATGAAGGTATGCATTTGGGATCCTCTCTAAACTGTCTCAGTTGCTTCTCAGGCACTTTTACATACCCAGGCTTGGACACTGGGTGGCAGATGTCACCCACCGTTGATTGCACTGTGCTCGGGTAAACAACCCCAGAAAGAAAAGGAGCAACCCCAACCACGAGCTCGAGGTAGTAGTCCAGGAGAATTCTGGGAGGTGGACTTTATGGATATCAAACTTAGAAAGTATGGCTACCGATATTTGCTGGTGTTCGTAGACACCTGTTCTGGATGGGTGGAAGCCTTCCTAACAAAGAAGGAAACTGCTGCCACTGTGTGTAAATTATTAGTAACTAAAATTGTCCCTAGATTTGGCCTTCCCACCACCTTGGGGTCCAACAATGGCCCAACATTTATTGCTCAAATTACTAAAGTCTTAGCAATGCTTCTAAATATTAACTGGAAGCTCTTCAGGGCAATTAGAAAACAATAAACAGAACCCTAAAGGAATTGTTCGTTAAGTTGCATTTAGGACCTGGCGAGAACTGGGTTGATCCTTACTTTACCTTTTGCCCTACTTCAAGTCCGATGCGCTCCCTATGTGAATAGCATGACCCCATTTGAATTTATGTTTGGCAGACCTTCCCCAAATCCTCCCAAGATTGAAGGAAGTAGAAATAATGGAAGTCACTAATCGTTCCCTCATCGAGTGCCTGCAGGCTGTGCAACAGGTGAGAGACAAATCATCTGCTCTGACACCTTCATTTTGGGCCTAACCAAGGGAAAGGGAACAGGCAGCCAACAACGTGCAACCAGGAAACTGGACATGGGTAAAGAAGCACCAACCTGACACCTTAGAACCTAGGTGGACTGGCCCATACCAAGTGATACTTACAACACCAACTGCTGTTAAAATAGTGGGGAGGGGGCCGTGTATTACTCAGTCATAATTTAAAAAAAAAAAGCCCTCCCTGAGCATATCCTGAAAAGATGGACACCGAGAAAGACGGAAAATCCCTCAAAATTAAGGCTTTACAGAACTTAATTGTTTTTCTCTGAGTATTGCTGACAACACCCAGTGTTTCCCCCAAGCACAAACACATCTGTGGACTGCTATTCTAACCTCCAGCAGTGAATATGTAACCTCTTATACTGGGTATGACCCCCTGTTTTCATTTTGATTTGTTTGATTTGCTAGGAAAGAATTGGCATTCTGGATCCTTTAAAGGTAAAGGGCACAATGGGACCTATACTCGAATCCCGTCCTATTGGTGCGGAATACCCTCTATAGAAAGAACGCTCCAAACAAACCATGTCTATATATGCCCGGCTCATGGACTCCCTAACTGCCAAGGGGAGGGACATTACCATTGAGCAGCTTGGGGTTGTGAAACCATCATTTTCAGGGTGGAAACTTGTTAAAGATGACCCTATTATTTTTACAAGAATGAGACTCAAGTCGGAAGGGTTTGATCCCACTACGTGTATGGTTTCCAAATATAACCCAATAAGAATTGGATTCAAGCGTTATTGGGTTCACCGGGAAAACATGGGGAATTCAACATTATGTAAATGATAGAGATCCCGGGAAACCTTTTCTATCCAGCAAAGTAAAATATGGCAACCTGCCATCCGTACAAAGGCCCAAACCTCGGGATAAATCCTGAAGAGCTACAGCTGGTGTCATTAAGATTCCTTTGCCGCACCCTCCAGACTCTCCAGTAACTTTCCCGTTCACTGCCAGCCCAACTCACAGGGCCCTTCTCATTCAGGAGCCACTTCAAGGTTCTGTGTCTGATTCTCGGGATGCTGTATTCCAATTTATGAACTCAAATCCTCACCTCACAGCTGATTGTTGGCTTTGTCTGAACGCTGCTTCCCCTTACTATGTAGGCACAGGTACAAATAGCACTATTGGTACAGAGTGTAATCCAATTAGAAATGTTAGTAAAAAGGATTACACGAAGCAGCAGTCTATAGGTGATGTTAGTATGGACTCAAGTCTAAGCTCACTTTAAAAGATTTGCAAGGGCAAGACTGTGTTTTTATTCATCTAAGTATCCCTTTAATATATCAAGATATCGAGATTTTTGCCTTCAAGCTGTTCCCATTGAACCAAATGTTGATCCTAATTTGTTATCTGCTCCAATGAGTACTTGCTTTACTTGTTCCACAGGATGAACACCCTGTCTCTTTTCCCCGGGTATTTGTGTGCTAGTGCATGTTACTCCTCAAGTGTACCTGTGTTCTGGTGAAGGAGGTGTAGGGATAACTTTGGAATTTCCGGATGAGTTCAAAGAGCCCCAGTATTGGTCCCACTGGTAACAGGGCTTGGGATTATGGGATTAGCTGCAGTCGGGTCAGTTGCTTTAATACAAGGAAACTTAAACTATCAGACTCTTAGTCAGCAAATTGCTTTAGATCTACAGGGATTAAAAAAAACCTGTCTCCCATTTAGAAAGATCCCTAGACTCCCTTGTAGCAGTTGTGTTGTAAACCCGCCGAGGGCTTGACTTGCTCTTTTGGAAACAAGGAATGCTGTGCACAGCATTGGGAGAAACTAATTCTATGCAAAGCATTCGGGAATCAATAAAGATAGATGAGCCCTGGTTAGGAAAGGATTAGAACAAAGAGTCAAGAAAAGAAATGGAGGAACCAATTGGTTTGAAAAGCTACTTAATTGGTCAGCCTGGCTAACTACCCTATGAACGGCCCTAGCCGGCCCCTAATCCTCCTCCTGCTAAGCCTCACATTTGGCCCAGTAATAACCAATAAGCTAGTGGCATTCCTTACACAGAAAGTACAAGCCACAAAACTCTTAGTGCTGAGCCCACCATACACTGGGCTGGCTACCGAAGATTCAATGATTTGAACTTGGCTAAGAACAGGAGAGTATATAGCAGCTCTGGGCAAAGCTTAAGTAGCCTTGACAAGAGAAGTCATTTTGAGCTTTCAGAAGCCATTATGAATGGTAAATAAACTAGCTATGAACTGCCAATGAACTAGCTGATACTGGGGAGTTAGGCTGTGCAGACATAGCCCAAGGGAACGTACAGAAGGAAATGGATGTTCAGAAGGCTTTCGAGAACGACCAGAGCAGTTTTGGTTCAACTAAGAATGGCTAACCACAATACCTCGCTTCTGAGCTCTGCCTGCTTGCACACCTGCACATTGCAAAAGTATAAAAACCTTTGGAAAATTAGACTGGGGGGCCGCTCAGTCTCCCCTCAAGAGAGCTGATGATCTGGTCCCTGAGCAGGAAATGAAACTTGTTCTGCTGAACTTTCCGGCAGTCTGGGCGGTTTGCTGTCTGGGAATGGAGTGTAGCTACAACAGACACAGGTGGTGCCATTCTGCCTGTGAGTGGAGTCACGTGGCTGGGAAAATGGAGGCCCCAGGTTGCGGCCTAGCCGAAAGCCAGCCTGGAGCCGGCCACCCAGCCAGAGTCCTGCCCAAACCAACAGGGTGGACGCAGGCGCCCCCAGGCCTGCTGTTTGCCGGAGCCGCGGCACAACACTGTTTCCCAGTCTTGGCACAACAGACTCCATTTTGAGTCCTGCACCTCCATCTTAGCTCTCAAGGCTGACCCCTAACCGACCTCCCCTCCCCAGCTCAACCCCAAATTCCTGGAACCAGCTCGTCACAAAGCCAGAATGTTTTCTGAAGATATGGTCACTCCACGCGTCCCTGACATATAGGTAAGATTAACGACCTTCTCCCTTCTGAAGCACCTGTGTGCGCAGATCCTCCCCAGCTTTGATCCTCCCCAGCTGTGCCTGCCAGCAGTGGGCATAAAAACGCTGCCAGGATTTTTTCCCCCTGCGCGGCTTCAATAGCTCAATACCCTGAGTTGCTGAACCTGCCCGCAAGCTTCTCAATAAAGCCTGCTTCTAAAACTTCGTTAATTGCATCTTTGATTCTGTTTTCACGTCCAAATAAACCTTATACACTGAGCCTCGAGAAGGCTTTTGGAGTCAAAATCCTCCCAGCCTCCAGGCAGCAGCGTCCCAGCCCCCTCACAAATGCAGCCCGGGAAGGCAGGCGAGTTCCTGGGAAAGCAGGCACGTCAAGTCCCGCACACCAGCAAGAAACGGCGCAAAGACGGACACCAGCAAGAAACGGCGCAAAGACGGACACCAGGAAGAAACGGTGCAAAGACGGACACCAGCAAGAAACGGCACAAAGACGAACACCGTGAATTCAACCCAACAATTCTCCCGAGGGTGGTGAGGTAAAAGGAGCCCAGAGGGGCCCCCAATCCGTGAGACCAACATGGGAGGGCCCACTCCTGGGGCCGGCTTACCTCATAGCTCCAAATCACACAGCACCGCTTCTTTTCGACCTCTCCGGGGACAGGTGTGCCTCGGTCCATGGCTCCACGCGAGAAACAGCTCACGGCGAGGCCTGGTTTGGGATCCCCGTGAGTTTTATGAGCGGTTAGGGAGGCGTGGTCGATGACGTGGGTCGACCCCATTGGCTGAATTGTTGAATTGAATTCACCTGGCCTAGGTGAGCCAATGCAGGTACAGCCCCACCCAGGCATAGCTCCCCCTCCTGGCTGGAAACCTGAACTGCAGTGAGCCACTGCTTCATGAGCCGGTAGCTCGGACCTCTGAGCATGTGTAATAGGCCTGCCAGTCCCTATGCTAGCTCCCTAACAGGTTTTCCAGCCAAAGGTCTGCCTTCTGGAGCTGTTCTACAGAAAGCACTTAGTTCCTGACCCTTATGCATTCGGGGTAATGGATGCCCTCGCTTCCGTGCTTGCTTCTATTTCATTCTGGAATGGTCCTTGTTTCACAGGTCGGCGAGGTCAGGAATTCTGGGCTGGTTGGCTACCAAGCACAAAAAACATAGCCAACAGATTGAAATCTCAACCCCTATATTGGTTTATTATCGACCACACAAACTTGTCTTCTGGAACTTCCCTCCTAAATTTCTGAACCCTTGAACTCCTTGACACATGTACTTGGAAAGCAAGGATTCCAAACTCTGATCACCATATCTGACTGCTCCCCCAGTCCCTCTGCACTGTCAACCAGCAAAGTCGGGCCTCTCCATTTCTCAGAAGCTGCAGATTGTTACGTGACATCACCCTGTGTTTAAATGTTAGTGATTATGCCATTTAAGAAACAAATGTGTGAGCCAACTGGGGGCAAACAAGACTCGTTTCAAACACCAGCTTTGTCTCCTCTAAGGGCCCGTGTACAACTGCGACAACACAACAGTGGGTCCTGCTGGGTCTCCATTAGCATCTGGGAGGAAGGTTATTTATTACAGGGAATCCTACCTTTGTCCCTTGGTGTTAATGGCAGACTCACTGGGTGACGGATTGTGTCTGACACGCACCACGTTTGCCGCAGCAAACACCAACACTTTGTCAAACTCCGTTTGGTATTGCTCCATCCCTCCATTATTCTCCCTAATCACAAAAATAATTAACACATTCATATAAAAGCACAGGATGAGGATAGCTTTAATTTATGCATCTAGTTCAGGGTCATCCCTCTTATCAAGATATGACAATCTAATGAGGCTTAATTAAAAGTAGCAGTGAAGCAATTTAGGAAACTGAGGGATTGTCACGAGTCCTGGTTGTGACAGCATGTTCTGTGCACCATGGAAGATAACAGATTTGTCTTCTGTGGTATCGCATATCCATCATCCCCAAACTACCTGCTCTTAGGGGTAGAGAGAGCGAGCTTGTCTTTGAAAAAAGTGCCTGGGTTTGGTAGCTGCTCACAGGATGGCAGGTGTAATGTATTATGAGAACTTAACAAGGCTCTGAGAAGATGGCTATTGGAAGGTCTGGCTGGAGGGCAAGGCCATGGCCCTGAAGGATTCAGGATCCAGAAGTCAAGTCAGAACTGGATGCCAGAGACTTTCTCAATCCAGCCCTCTTTGCCACTCCCCTAAGGCCAATCCATTTCTAAGGGTTATGGATTCTACTTCAGAATCTTTCTCAAACCCAGGGCCCTCTTCACCATTGTTGTCTAGACCTGGTCACCTCTTGCCTTATAAATACAAATATGGGTTTATTGTAAGTCTGGGTCTGTTAGGTTTCTCGGGTGGGAAATGTCTCGGTCCTTGGCTACACACTGGAAAGAAATTCACACCAAAGCCTGGGTGGTAATCCGAGTGGGTTTATAGACATGAGAGAAGAAGGTTCCGGCGTTACACTAAACTGAACACGGGCACCCTCATGACACTGCACACTCAGCCCTGCTGAGTGGAAGGCAGAGAAGCAGCTGAAGGGAAGGGGCGGTGGTCTCCAGATTCCAGCCTTGTAAGGGCTTTCAGCTGGGAGGCATCAATTAAGCTCTCCTGGCTTGGGCTTAGCCCGCATTGGCTTCCAACCTCCTGTAGGGGGCCCCCTAAGCATGGAGAGGAACAACCCCTTGTCTTGCTACCTAACCGGTCTACATTCCTGCATGGCTACATTGAGATGGAACTAGCCCCTTTAGACAGCCTGAGGGGTTCACCAGGAGACACGGGCCCCAGTGTTCCCTGTGACCACCTTAAACCTTAAACTACTGTTGGAGTTTATATTACCTGTGTGGGTCTGTGGGCATGGGACGTTTCCATGCCAGAGACCTGAAGTTACACAAATAGGCATCCAGAACAGAACTCATACAGGCTCTAATAAGATGCTCGGATGCTTCTCGCTAGGATGAGAATTTAACGAAGTGTGTGAGCAGTTCAGATCTTGTAAGGGAGAACAGGTCAGTAGGGTATCCAGAGAAGAGAGCAAAGGTCAGGGGAAAGGGAGGGGGCCCACAGACATCTGTGCTCTGTGTTTGGCCACAAGACAAGAAACCGGGTCTCCTTGCAAAAGAGAGCAGAGCAGCAAGTCCCTCAGAACTACGACATTTTTAAACATGACCTATACAACACTCGGCTCTGGGAGGCTCCTTGGAAAACCATAAAAGCCCTAAAAGAGGGGCAAGGAGGAAGCCCAAGTCTTTGATTTTCCCTGCTGTGCTTTCAGTGTTGAAATGTCTGTGCACGGAGCCTTTGAAATTTCAGAATCAGAGAGTGGATTCACAAGCCAAGCTCCTGCTTTATTCTTCAATGCATTTTGGCCCAGCTTCTCCTTGGTGAGACATGTAACAGAAATTCTGGACTTAGGGGCCACTTGGTCCTTGGACACTAGGAGATTTCAGTGGAATCTGAAACAGGGCTCTAACCACCAGCTGGACTGGCCTAGGAAGCCCAAGTATTCATTCTCCCAAACACCAACCTCCCGTTGCTCTTCATCTGCCTGCACCTTGTTCAGCTTTAGTTGTCCGTGGAAGCGTTTGGCACCCATCTGATGCTTCGGAACCCAGAAAGGAGGAAAGGTAAAACTGGGATTCAAATGAAACAGACTTAAGCAGGACCATAGCCAAGATGTGCCCAGGGCTCCTCGCAGCATTTGTCACCTTCATTTCCCTCTTCGGACTCAGACGTGGCAAGGTTCAGAAACAAGCTTTACCAGAAAGAACAGCTGTGAACCCAGCCTGCTTCCAAGTGAGAAAAAGCCCTTTACACATGAGTTCCTGAGGTCAGCCCAGCCCTGTGCGTCCCCACCCCTCCCAGAGTCCCTGGCTCTCTGGCGAAGCATTAAAGCAAGTGGAAGCAGAGATTTGCTCAGAATAAAAAAATCGTTTTTCACAATAGCACGGCACGTTCTGGATGGCAATCACGGCTGCACAAACCATATCCGTCCTCCAGCCATAATGTTGGTGCCTCAGTGACCATGCACATACATTGTGTGGCGAGATTCAGAGCCTGTTCCATTTGTGGTCAATTGTTTCCTCCCTCTCCATACTTTGCACTTAGGAGACATGCTCTCTGGAAGTGGTTGAGGCTTGTCTTGTCACCAATAATCATCTCCTACACCTTCTTTAAAAGTCACTAATTTGATGTGTTCACTCAAAGAAATGCCAATAATATGAGGTTTCAGAGGAGAGCTCCTAGAGCTCCCCCAGACAACAAGGAGGCCGAGTGTCACCGTCATTATCCTGAGCTGGGAGGGGGCACTAGTGTTCTGGAAGCTGGGGATCCGTCACTGCCTGCCCACCGCACAGACAGAGCAGGTGCTGGTTATAATTGCTTCTAGACGTCTTGCCATGCTGAGTTGAAAGTCAAACCCGTAAACGCTGCCCGACTACAATAACACTGGAGTACACAGACATTTCTGCATCATTGCTGGGTGAAAATATACTGAGTGGAGTTGGATGAGATGGCAGCAAGTGCCTAAGGAGGGGATGCTGTGGGAATACCAACAAGATGACTGTCAGTCGCCGTTTCCTCCTCTCGTCTGCTTTTCCCCCCCTTTCTTTCAGGCCCAAAAGACATGACAGATATGTAAGCAAACAAATTTGTTCATTTTTAGAGAAGTCTCCCACCCCACCCCACCCCACCCCCATCCAACTCTGGCCTCCTTTGAGCAAGCCAGTAGAACTTTTTTTTTTTTTTAAACCTGGCTTCTGCTATGGCAATTTCCGGAGTTGCTATGTGGCTGTGTTTAAAAGTCGCCTTTGGGATCCAGAGCACAATCCTTGTCACAAAGGCATTCTCCCAGTCCCAAATAGCAATGCGACCTCCTTTCAGAAGGTTGTTCTTGCTTCTGTAGACCCAGAAAGGAGTTCAAGCTGTTGATCTTGACCGTGGTTGTCGAGTCAGCCTCTCATGGACACCTCATGGGAAGCGGAGCAAACTATGCCAGTCTGTGCTATCACCAGGGCTGGGAAGGGAAGCCAACTGTGGAGGGCCATAGGTCGATGTGTGGATGGAGATAATCAGGTCTTTCGTCCTTATTCTATTTCAGTCTGGAAACATCCCTGAAGCCTGCTCAGTGTCATAGCAACACACAAACTTTCACTGACAGTCTGGGGCACATTGGCTGCAAATCGAACCCGGGTCTTCCCGGTGAAAGACGATGAGAGATCTACCACTGAAGCACCGTGGCCCTCACCTCAAACCAGGGCAGTCATTTCCCACAGATCTACCAGAGTTCAAACCACACCACAATGCGTGATGACTAAGATTGCCACCAGAATCTGATACTGATGCAGAAAAAAACCTAACTACCATTTTATTGACTCCCACTCATACCGGCCCAATAGGACAAAGAACTGCCCCTTTGGGGTTTTGAGACTTTAAATCCTTACAGTAGCGGTTCTCAACCTGTGGGTCGCGACCCCTCTGGGGATCAAATAACCCTTTCACAGGGGTCAACCATTTCATAACAATAGCAAAATTACAGTTATGAAGTAGCAATGAAAATAATTTTATGGTTGCAGGTGACCACAACATGAACTGTATTAAAGGGTGGGGGCATTATGAAGGTTGAGAACCACTGCCTTACAGAAATAGACAACCTCATATTTCTCCCACGGACGGGCTAGTCAGTTCAAACCCCCGACCTTGCTATTAGCAGCTTAATGCACAGTCCACTACACCACCTGGGCTCCTAATGCTATAATAAGAGATACTATTGTTAGATCTCTCCTGGGAGAGATATACCTCAGGCCTTGGCTTCGCGCGAGAAAGAATTCAATTCGAAGCCTGGATTGTGATCCAAGTGGGTTTTTTGAGAGAAGAAGTTTCAGGTTTACACAGGCACCTCAGGGCCCCTCACGGGGCACAGCCTACCTAGAAGCTGCTGGAGAGAAAGTCACTCAGTGGGCTCCGGGATCCTGCCTTTTTTTCTTTTTTTAAAAATCGTTTTATTAGGGGCTCATACAACTCTTATCACAATCCATATATACATCAATTGTGTAAAGCACATTTGTACATTCATTGCCCTCATTATTCTCAAAACATTTGCTCTCCACTTAAGCCCCTGGCATCAAGTCCTCATTTCTCCCCTCCCTCCCCGCTCCCCCATCCCTAAAGAAACCTTGATAATTTGTGAGTGGTGATACTGAGAGGGTTGTGGGAGGGTGGATTGGAAAGAGGGAACTGATTACAAGTATCTACATGTGACCTCCTCTCTGGGGGACGGACAACAGAAAAGTGGGTGAAGGGAGACATCGGAGCGGTCAAGATCCTGCCTTTTCAATTCCTCCATAGGGAGGCATGGTTGACGGTCATGGTCAACCCCAATGGCTGGATTGAATTCACCTGGCCCAGATGGGCCAATCCAGGTGTAATGCCCACCTAGGTGTACCACCCCTTCCTGGCCGGAAGTTTGAACCTGAGCATATGTAATGGATGACCCAGTCCCTATGCTAAACCACCTAATAGTATTTGCAAGATGCCAAGCACCGTTCTAAGCTTTTTGTGTATAATAATTCAATTATTCCACTTAACAAGCCTATGTGTGGACTCTATTTGGCCTCCTTTTACAGATGAAAAATCAGTGGCACAGAATGATAAAGTCATGAGCCTAGGACCACACAGTGAGGAAGTGGGAAGGAGAGATTTGCACCCAGGCTGCAGAGCCCATGCCTTGGGTGCCTACAGCTGCCATGTAGGACACAGAAAAGCATGGAGCAGACTCGGCGTAAGATATTAGGGAGGTGGGAGGACTGTAGCATGAATGTATGTGCTATGACTTCATGAGAGTAGCTGCTACTCAGATCCAGAAGAGAATACAAGCCTTTTGCAAAAATTATTTTTGCCAAGAGAGGGTGGAAAACTGCATCTTGTGCGAAATCCCCCCAACCTGCACATGTGCATAGCTATTTCAGAAGGTTCCAAACAATGTGTGCTGTGCGGCAAACCAAACTGAGCTCAGGGGGAGCTGGGCTGTGCGTTATGTTAGCCAGAAAGTGAGCAGTTTGAACTCACCAGCCACCACTCCAAGGGAGAAAGAGGAGGCTTTCTGCTCCCATGGACTTACAGCCTTCGAAGTGGCAGGGAGCAGTTCCATGCGTCCTATGATGAGGATCTCAGAGGGTGAGGGTGGAGTTGGTTGAGACCTGTCTTCAGGGCATTTCCCAGAAGGGCTTCCTGCAGTGGCTCTGCCTTCAGGAATGTCTGATGACCTTGAGGGCAGCAAAGTCCTAAACACACTCTGGCAGTGGTTCTCAACCTTCCTAATACAGGTCCTCTTGTTGTGGTGATGCCCCCCTCCCCCAACCATTAAATGATTTTCTTGCTACTTCATCACTGTAATTTTGCTACAGTTATGAATTGGGTGAGCCCTGTGAAAGGGTCATATGACTCCCAAAGGGGTCGCAACCCACAGGTTGAGAACCACTGCACTAAGGGTTCCCCTCCCAGGCAGCCCTACCAGTGTCTGGTGTGCATAGTTCTGTGAGGTGAGAGAAATGGACTTAGTTTCTGCTTCTGGTGACAGTTGATGTGGGTGGGCTTTCTCCCTATGTCAAATCCCTCTCAAGCCATTTGTCACCACAACAGAGGGAGCCATGCACAAAAAAGCAAGAAGAGGATGCAGCACAGCAGGACAGCAAGCAGAACAAAGATTGAATAAGCACAATTCACTTCAATCATGAATCGGGTGCCCTTGAGATGTGAGGAAGACCCCAGTCTAGTGACATTAGATCAGGTTTAGGGATTGAGTGAAGCGACCCCTCTTGGCTCCCCTCAGCCCCTATTTTGCTTTCCCATTGATCCTGACCCTTGCATCGTGATTGGTCCTTATTCCAGCATGATGGTTGGTTTCATAACCACGGCATATGGGAATGTGTTAGTCGATAGGTTATACAGGCACAGCCTCTGGAATGGGTAAGTGAGGAGGCGATTTGGGCTCGCTCATGCAGACCTCTAGTTGTCCTTGACATGACTGGTAGAATGGATCATGTGAAGTGATTTGAGATCGGCGTTGAGATCTCATAGGTCATGCAGACTTCTAGCTGATCCTGGCAGTACCCTATTTTAAGGAAACAGAATGTTTGGCGTTTAAGTCGTATTTGAGCTTAAATTTTGAGCAATAGGCTGTGGCTCACAGTGAGAGTCTATGTGGAGACCCTACATCCATTTTGAGGGGCCACAGATTCAGCCGCCATTGAGTTCTTTCCTACTCTGACTGGCAGTGGAAAGCTTGTCCCTCAGGCAGTGTGCTTGCGTCCACTCCCCGGGCCACACTCAACGATATACGGTAGTGTGCACATCCCAATGAAGGTCCCGCTCATGCTCTCACAGGCCCTCCTGAAACTCCAGGAATTGATCTGTCTTCAGTCACAATTTTGTGACAAAGTTGTTTGTTTTCTATGTCTTATTTAAGTTTTCAGGAGCCCAGGTGGTAATGCTGGATAGTGTTGGACTATTAAGAGCAAGGTCGCTGGTTCAAAGCCACTAGTCATTCCACAGGAGAAAGATGAGGTTATTGCTTCCTGTAAAGGTAGCAACTTCAGGATCCCTACACAGAGTCACTATGAGTCAGAGTCAGCAGGACAGAATGGGTGTCATTTTATTTAAGTCACTGTGGCTGTGGGTCCTTCCAACACCATTGTGGCCTCATGCGGATGCTCTCCTTCATCCAGAACAGCAGTTTGTGCCTTTTTCTTGTGTAAAACTTAGCAAAGGAGTTCCTAATAAAATATAGTTGGATTGGGAGTCTTTTTCCCCTAAAAACAAAGTAAATACAAAAATAGAAACGAGACTATGGTGCTAATAACCAGTTGGAGAGTTGAGAGAGCTGAACTCTCAATCCTGATAGAAAACCATTGTGACTGAGCACCTGCTCAAGGTCATCCACAGCCTATGAGGTTGAGCCTATGTGTTGGGGAGTAATTGTGTACATAAAGTTAACCATTTCTCTTTCTAAAGATTCTGTCTAAAGCTTACTTTAAATAATAAGTTTTCCCCTGGGCTAGGTAAAGTTCAGCATTCATCATGTTAGGCCAGAGGAGGCAAATCACACCCACTACCCAGGGAGCACTGCTTCCAAAAGCACATTGCCTGTGCCGGGGAAGAGGAGAGGTACCCGGACCAGAAATGCTGACAGAGTGGAACCAGAGAGCTCAGCCCCCAGCTTCCCGAGAGAGCAGCTGTGATGGTTCACTTCTGGATGAATATGTTTAAGCAAAGGCCAAGGGCATGACTTGGGCAGCACGAAAAGCAGATGTGCAGAGGTTGTTCACTGCATTCCAGAAGTTCACACACTCTCCTGAGGCTCCTTGGCTCAATGGCAGGAAGTCATTGGTGGCTTCCACCTTCAATCCCAAAAGGTCACTGCCGTCCAGTGGATTCCAACCACAGTGACCCTATATGGAGTTTTCAAGACTGTAAATTTTCATGGGAGCCAGCAGTCTCATTGTCCCCCCTGGGACAGCGAGCTAGCAGCCCGTTTTGCCACCAGGGCTCCTTCCTCTCCAATTCTGGATCCAGTCCCTCCGAATATCCTGCCCTGCCCTTGTCTAGGCTTCTTAAATGCGTTCCACGCTGCTTACGTTTGTCTGGGTGCATTCGAGAAACAAATCCACAGAAACACATATGTATAAGAGAGTTGTATATAAAGGGTGAGTGCACATCAAGAAAACATGCTCACATGTGCTTATGCACCCGCTTTGTCTTCAGCGATCATGTTGGTGTAGGCTGGTGTGCTTTTTCCATGTGGACTTTGTTGTTTCTTAGCTACATGGCCCCCTGTTTATCTTCCAGCCTTTAAGACCCCAGACGCTATATGCTTTGATAGCCGGGCACCATGGTGCTTAACTACTACACCACCAGGGTTCATTAGCATGTGACTTATCTCCTGTCATTCACACTAGATGCTCAAAATAGCAGGAGACCAGGTTTCTCCTTTGTGGCCACACCAGGTACTGACAGAACCAAGAACAGAGACACAGTTATATATCTTGACTATCATTTGCATATTATATGCCAGGAATCCCTAGGAAGTGTCTTGGAATTGTTCTACTCTGGTTCAAATTTCACACACCCTCCCAGTTTCCATACTGACTCTGCCAAACCCCTAGTAGCTGATTTGCACCTCCTATCAACTTGGAGAAAACACCCTAGGCCAGATATAGAAGTGGACATACTTGGTACCCAGAAAAACTGTTCAGTGTTTTGAGGGCGGCTCAGCAAACAAAATGGGCACAGTGATTAAGCATTCAGCTGCTAACACAACGCTCAACTGTGTAGTGGTTCTGCAAGAGAAGGATATGGTAGTTGACCCCCCAAAAGAGTTACAAACTTGGAAACCCTACGGGTATTTGTATACGGTCGCTATGTGTTCCAATTGAGATGATTGTCATAGGTTGGGTTTGGTTCAACCCGTCTTACTGAGGAGACTCCTTCTTTACACGCGATCAGTTACTTTAGAGGAAAAAGGCATGCCTGTCCCAGAAAAATCCAAGGACTGGTAAAGGCAACACCCACAAAGACACTCCCTCTGCCTGCCTAACTCTAAAATGCTGCCCATAAAACACTCTGCCTGGTAATATCTGGGCAGCACACTGGGGAGGTGCGGCAAATGTGTGTTGAATGTATGAGGCCATTTCATAGTTTGGTTGCACGATCAGGGTGTCTGTCATAAAGCCCATCTCTTTGACTCCACCTCTCAGCAGAGATGAACACAAGCTTCCCGTTTTTTTCTCGGCAATGTCCTTGTCAAATAAAAGTTCCTTGTACATCAGTAACTTGCCACAGAGCAAAAGATATGGGAAGAGGCTCATCTTTCTCCTGGCTATGAAATAGAATGGCAAGCCCCTCCCTTCAACACACACACACACACGCACGCACACACACACACGCGTACACGCACACCCCTGCCTTACAACTACATTCGGTTGATTAGCAAACAAAGCTCTACAACCCAACTATGTGTTTTTCTTCTCCAGAGGAATGACAGACTTATATACCCTGCATTGTCTTTTTTTAATGGAATTGCCCCAGTTCTCCTCACCTTTCCTTAGATAGTGCAGTGAACTATTAGATGACTGCAGGTATTGAAAACTAGTATTGATTTCCGGTTTGTGTCACCTTTGGCTTTTAGCACCCTCCACTTCTCTAGTAAGCTTTCCATTGCTTTGGGGAAATTTTCTCTCTCTGAATTTATTATGTGAGGGTGGTAGTGTAATAATCAATGTGCCTATGGAGGACTATCCTTCATGACCTAAACTCATTAAGGGGCAGTGCCTGATGGAGCATCAGGTTGGAGGAAGGCCTATTAACAACCAGCATTATACAGATGACACAATTTTGCTGAAAATGAGAAGGACTTGATTCACTTGCTGATGAAGATGAAGGATTGATTAAAGCCTTCAGTTTGGATTATGACTCAATGTAAAGAAAGCCCAGACCCTCACAACTGGACCTATTGATAACATCATGATCAATGGAGGAAAGATCGAAATTGTCAAGGATTTTGTCTTGCTTGAATCCACAATCAATTCTCATGGAAGCAGCAGAGAAGAGAACAAATGACACATTTCACTAGTCAAATCTGCTACACGAGACCTCTTTAAAGTGTTGAAAAGCAAGAGATTACTTTGAGGACTGGGGCGGGTTGACCCAGGCCATGGTATTTTCAACTGTCTCATATTCATGTGAAAGTTGAACACTGAATACGGAAGACCAAAGAAGAATAGATATATTTGATTAGTAGTGATGTAAAAGAGTAATGAATGTACCATGGACTGCCAAAAGAACAAACCCCTCTAACTTGGATGAAGTACAGCCAGAATGTTCCTCAGGGCAAGGATAATGAGACTTCGCCTTAACATTGACATGTTGTCCGGAGAGATCAGTCCCTGGAGCAGGACATCGTGTTCTGGAAAGTAGAGGGGCAATGAAAAAGAGGAAAGCCCTCAACAAATGGGATTGACACAGTGGCTGCAACAATGGGCTCAAACTTAAGAACAACTGTGAGAATGGTACAGGACCGGGCAGTGTATGATTATGTTGTATGTATGGTCACAATGAATCCAAACCCTCCCTATGACACTGAACAACAACAACAACAACAACCTGACTGAATCCTCTAGGAGGACTCTTGAATGTGAGAAAAATGGAACGAAGCCAGAGGAAGGATTGGAGGATGTCTTAAGTTTCTGTCTTAATCTCCTTAACCAAAAATTATCCAACAAGTCAGTAGCCTTAAAACACTTTTCCCCCTGCTTTGGAGCTTACAGGTTCAAATTTGGGGTGCGACTCTAGGTCAGGGTCCTTCTTTGTGGATACCAGAAAGTTCCTTGGCATTCCTCGCTATCTTTCTCCCCGTACTGTGTGTTACTGGGTCTATCCTGGCCTTTAACTCAGAAGTGTTTAGGTTTAGGCTCAAGCCTATTCTCATATGGCCTCATTTTTTTAAACATTTTATTAGGGACTCATACAACTCTTATCACAATCCATACATATACATATATCAATTGTATAAAGCACATCTGTACATTCTTTGCCTTAATCATTTTTTTTTTTGCATTTTATTAGGGGCTCATACAACTCTTATCACAATCCATACATATACATACATCAATTATATAAAGCACATCCGCACATTCCCTGCCCCAATCATTCTCAAAGCATTTGCTCTCCACTTATGCACTTTGCATCAGGTCCTCTTTTTTTTTTCCACTCCCTCCCCGCTCCCCCCTCCCTCATGTACCCTTGGTAATTTATACATTGTTATTTTGTCATATCTTGCTCTATCCCGAGTCTCCCTTCCCCCCCTTCTCTGCTGTCCATCTCCCAGGGAGGAGGTCACATGTGGATCCTCGTAATCAGTTCCCCCTTTCCAACCCACTCACCCTCCACTCTCCCAGCATCGCCCCTCACACCTTTGGTCCTGAAGGTATCATCCACCCTGGATTCCCTGTGCCTCCAGCCCCCATATGCACCAGTGTACAACCTCTGCCCTATCCAGCCCTGCAAGGTAGAATTTGGATCATGGTAGTTGGGGGGAGGAAGCATACAGGATCTGGGGGAAAGCTGTGTTCTTCATCGGTACTACCTCGCACCCTGACTGACCCATCTCCTCTTCTAAACCCCTCTATGAAGGGATCTCCATGGCCATACGGCCTCATTTATATTACAAAAGAACTCCCTTCTTTTCAAACAGGATCATGTCCACCAAGGTTCAAATTTCTCACATATTTTGAGGGGGCTACAAATCAATCCATAATGGTTCTTTTGGGTAGCTGTAACAACTGGCTACCAATCGAGTGACTTAAACAGCAGGCATTTGTTCTCTCACTTTTCTGAAGGACAAAGGGTTAAAATTAAGGTGTGGGCAAGATTCATTCCTTCTGAGAGCTCTGAAGGAGAATCAAAGTAGCCTCTCTCTGCTTCTGGTCACTGCTGCTAATCCTTGATATTTCTTGGCTTATAGATGCACTGATCCAATCTCTGCCAGTGTCTTCACACGGGGTCTCTGTGTGCCCACTCCCCTTCTTATAAGAACACACCAATCAGTGCATGTAGTATCCATCTGAAATCTAAACCCAGAAAGATGGAGCTCTTGAAATACTTATCTAAGCACATCTGCGAAGACCTCCTCTCCAAGTAAGGCCATAGCCTCAGGCCCCATGTGAACATGAATGGGTGTGTGTGAATGTGATTTAATGTACTACAGAGGGCACGCTTTGGCCTCAGGAGGAGTGTTTCGCCATTACCTGCTTCACAGCCCTGAGATTGCCCAGGCATTTGCCACATTTTCTTGTCTTCCCAACATTTATCCACCATTAGGCCTTTTTCCCTAAGTTAGTCAAGCGTCAGTTTCTGTCACTTGTGATCATGACCCTCCCTCCCGCCCAGGTCACAAATTTAAAGTGACACAGGCAGTTTCTTTAATGGGCACTATGTTATCCTGACTAGCAAGCATTGCTAAGGAGGGAGGATGAATCAGGGAGAACCCGCTTGCTTCATCTAGCTTCGGGGCAGTCCACAGAGGATTGATCCCTGAGCCACTAACGAATTTTGCAACTGTCACAGAACAATGCAAATAAGTAAGATCCACATCTGCTGAACACCATCATGAGGTCAAACTGTGTGTAAATAAATGCCTGTTTCAAAGAGTGAGTAAATTCTATGGTAAGGAGTGACAGGGCTTTGTTGGCATAAACCCAGCAAGGCATTATGGGTCGGATATTAATGAACTCATGCTCCTGGGCCTCACAGAGCCCCAGCTCAACTGCTTCAGCTTGTTGACAAACTGAACTCAGGGTACCCGGAGAGAGCACTACCATTTTGATGAACAAGGTTGGTTGGGGATGATGCTTCCTAACTTGCATTTTAATATAAATTTGATGATTCATCTGAGCAATGTGGAAAGAGCATTCAGATAAAAGAGAGGGACAAACATCAAGTGACCAGAGGATGAAACTTCTTTCTAATCTGTGCCCACTGGAATTGCTTCTTGGGAAGGTATTTTTTGGGGGTGTGGGGTTGTTCCCCTACCCTGCTCCAAGCCTTCCTCCTCATGCCCACCCCCACCCCAGCATACATCCTACTGGGAGAATGTCTCTGAATAATGAAGTTTTAATAAATGAAGCTTTAATGAGCCTGATAGTCTGCCTAAGACCCCTTCAAACTGTAGTCTTTCATTTGTATTCTTCCATCCTTTCTGAAGAAATGAACCTGATGGCAGGTAGTATGTTTCCTTTCCAGGATGAGCTGATAGAGCCTCTCGCTGCTGCAGTGGGAGGTGAAACATTAAAAGGCCCTCTGTGGCCATGAGACATGCCCACTCTCCAAGAGACACTGGGCAGGTTTTCTGAAGCTCCTCAGAATTGACTAGTGGCCCTGGTCCACCCATCTCAACCAACCCAGTCTTCATTTGCACTGCATGCCCTCTCTGAGCTCCAACTGCATGCTTCATTTGAGGATGACAAAGCCTCTATTGTCTGAGAAGATGCGCAGACATATGAACTAATCAATGCTCCCCCTGTCCCCGGGGAGTGTGAAATTCTCCCATCATGCCCACCAGCTTCCCTGGAAATTCCTGTCTTAACTCAGGCACTTAATATCAATGGTGTCTCTGCTTCCTTTCTTCTTGCACACCCCCCAGGCATTAACTGTCATCCTTCCTCTCCCTAAAATATACTTTGAATCTATTCACTTCATGCCATCCCTACTGCCCCAAGGTGTGTCTTGCATTGACTATGAAACTAGATTCTGTATCCATTTTCCAGGGCTGTCAAAACAAAGCATCGTAAATCAGGTGGCTTTTAAGAACAGTCCACCACCTGTCTATCAGTTCGTGGTGCAGTGGTAGCTAGAGTGCTGCTGTGAAATTGGAAGCTGTGCCACCGATATGACAAACCCCAGAAGGGTCAGCAATGATGGGCAGGCTTCAGTGGAACCTCGAGCCCTGTGGTGCTCAACCTTCCTTTAATACAATTCCTCATGTTGTGGTGACCCCCAACCATAAAATCATTTTCCTTGCTACTTCATAACTTTAATGTTGCTACTGCCATGAATCGGGTGACTCGTGTTAAAAGGTCGCTGGACCCCAAAAGGGGTCACAACCCACAGATTGAGAACCACTGCTCTAGCCTAAGGCAGACTAGGAAGAAAGACCTGGTGATCTACTTCCAAATATTAACAAATGAAAGCCTATGGGTCACAAAAAAATATGGTCCTATAGAGTGCTGGAAGATGAGCCACTGACCTGCAAACAACAGCTACAAAAATAGACTCAAACACACCAACAAAGGCCTGCTGAACTCCAAAGCCCTAACAAACCCACTGCCCTCAAGTCCATGCCAACTCATAGCGGCCCTATAGGACAGGGGCGAACTGTGTATTAGTCTGGGTATGCTAGAGGAAAATCGAGGGAGACTCATGTGTATGAGAGAGAGTTGGTGGTTTTTAAAAATCATTTCCCTATTATTTAATCATTATATTAGGGATTTATACAACTCTTATCACAATCTATCCATCCATCCATTATAAAGCACATTTATACATTCATTGCCCTCATCATTGTCAAAACATTTGCTCTCCACATAAGCCCCTGGCACCTGCTCCTCATTTTTCTCCTCCCTCCCCACTCCCCCCTCCTTATGAACCCTTGATAAATTTTATTGGGGGCTCATACAACTCTTATCACAGTCATTCCATCCATCCATCCATCCATCCATCCATCCATCCATCCATCCATCCATCCATCCACCCATTGTGTGTCAAGTACATTTGTACATGTGTTGCCCTCATCCTTCTCAAAACATTTGCTTTCTACTTGAGCCCTTCGTATCAGCTCCTCATTTCCCCACTTCCATCCTCCTCCCCCTCCCTCATAAATCCTTGGTAATATATAAATTATTTTGTCATATCTTACACGTCAAACATCTCACTTCCCCCACTTTTCTGTTGTCCGTCCCCCAGGGCAGAGATTTTATGTAGATCCTTGTAATCGATTCACCCTTTCTACCCCACCTTCCCTCCACCCTCCTGGTATTGCCACTCTCACCACTGGTCCTGTAGGGATCATCTGTCATGGATTCCCTGTGTTTCCAGCTCCTGTCTGTACCAGAGTACATGTTCTGGTCTAATTCTACCTTATAAATCCAGAGAGAGAGTTTTATATCAAACAGTAATTGTACATTAAGCAAACGTCCCAGCCCAGTGCACATCAAATCCATAAGTCTGGTATTAGCCCATATGTCTGATACCAATCTATAAATTCCTTTTCAGACCCATAAAACATGTGCAGTGATGCTGAATGCAGGATAATCACAGGCCATTGGGTGGAAAGTCTTGTGGATCCAGTGGCATTGTAAGCATCTCAGTGCTGGCTGCGATCTCTCTGAGGCTTCTTTGGCTTCAGAGGTCTGGTCGCATCCATTTGGCTTGCCTTCTGCAATGTCTCCAAAGGAGTAGCAGAGAGAGAGAGAGAGAGAGAGAGAGAGAGAGAGGTGTCTTCCACCTCCAAGGAGGAAGTACCAGATTTCTCAGAGTTCTCAGAAGGAGGCTATGCCCACATAAAAATCTCACTGACTATCTCCAGATTGGCAGCCTAAACTCCACGCCTACACTCCTAATCCTTAACTTGACACAAGATTAGGTGACTACCACAGGCTCCTAATCCATAACAAGCCCATTTATTTTTTCCCTGCATACCGACACCAATCCAATACCCAAAGCTTTACACAATGGGTGGAGATCTACTTCTAAAACATGAATATAGAAAAATCGCTTTTGCTTGAAGGCTCTCAAGGAAATGCTCACTGAAAACTCCATTCTTATTATCTCACCTCCCCCAAATTAGTCTTCTTCTGGGCTTTCAGTCACACCAAGATCTCTCCTGCCCCAAGGCCTTTACATGCACTGTCACCTCTTCCAAGCCCTGAAGTGCCAAGTTCAAAGTTCCAGTTAATCTCCCTGATCCTGAATTTTAAGAACTGTGTGTGTGGGAGGGAAGGGGTTGGGCTGTTTGTTGAACTGCTGGGTTTTGGAGCCATTTGTCATGCAACCTCATTTTGTCAATGACTGGTTAATTAATGCAGCATTCATTTGCCCTTCTTCCACTCACAGCACATGGCTTGTATCTTTGGGATCACTCTTCCACCATGCTCCATCTCCATGCTTCTGCTGGCATTGACCCAATCTGCCAGCTCCAGGCCTGGCTAGTCAGGGCATGACTTTCCTCTGTCCAAAGGGACTGGGTCAGACTCAGTATGAGACTCATGCTAGGTTAATGATATCTAACCCTAAAAAATGCCCCAGAAACAATTTCCTCATTGCCAATGAGTCCATTTTGAATCATAGAAGGTCCCTGTGGGGTTTCTCAGACTGTAAATATTTATGTGAGCAGAAAGTTCCATCTTTTTCCCTATGAGGTAGCTGGTAGGGTAGCACTGCCAACCTTGCAGTTAGCAATCCAATGCTTACCTGATAGTACCGCCAATGATTAGAAAGGAAAAGAGCCTCTCTCTAATAGAATTCCTGAGCTTCTAGATAAAACTACAGCTGTCATCAGGAAGCCTGCGTGAAACTCAAAAGGAAACAGCTCTGAAAGGAAAAGGTTCAAACTCTGATGGTATCAACTGAGTGCCAGAACCCAGCTATTCCTGATGCTCTGTCTCCAGACTTACAAATTCCATAAACCTACCCATTAATTCCTTCTCCTGCTCCTTCCCTTCTCACGCCCCAAGGTACTTTGACTTAGCTTTGAAGGCACTCACAACTTCACGGGTTCTGCCTTGCACAGGTGTCTGCTTGCTTCCAGTTCAGTCCTGACATTGTCCCTATCTTTAGCCATGTTAGGCTTGAGTCCTAGAGCTTTCCTTTGCTTGTCTCCCTATTGCTCTTGTCCTATGAAGTCTGTGGCTTTATCTTTAAGTCTAAGTCCTGCCCTTTCGCTTTTGTAGAAATCTGTCTCTGTATCTTGACTCATGGCAGGTTGTGTCCTTCAAAGATGACTGTCCTAATGTTGCACATCGCACATTCTCTTGTTAAAAGATGAGTTTGTGTTCATTTTTCCAGAAACAGGGCCTGCTTTCCCTCTTCCTTGCATCTTGGCAGGCCTTTGACTATGGCAGAAGTGTTGCTCTGTGACTTCCACCTGGTCGTATTGGGTTGTTCACCATTGGGACTCTGTCAGGATGTTGCAAGGAAGACCAAGCCAAATGAAAATGTCACATATAGGGTTCTTTTTGAGCTCCAACCAATAGAAGTATCAGTCGTGTGAGGGAGTGAGTCTTAAGAGAGCTGCAGCCTCTGTCCTTTGAGCTACCCCAGCTAATGCTTGATGAAGCCAAAACTAGTGTCCTCACTGAGCTCTGCCCAGATTGCAGATTTGTGAGCAAAATTGATATCATCATTACTTTAAGATGCTATTTGTGGGGATACTTTCTGTTAGCAGCAGATTATCAGAATACTGCCTAATCAGACTGCATTGCCAGTTTTACTCTCTCTCTCTCCATATATAGATATAGATATCCTCCACTCATCTGTCAGTTGGTTGTACTATAATGGTTTGTGTATTGTTATGGTGCTGGAAGCTCTGTTCCCAGAATTTCAAATACCAGCAGGATTGCCCATGGTGGACAGGTTTCAGTGAAGCTTCTAGACTAAGACAGACAAGGAAGAGGGGCCTGCTAGTCCACTTCCAAAAATTACTGAAAGAAAACCTTATGGATCACAAGAGAACACTGACTGACTAATGTGTTTTGGACACACTATCAGTGGACAATTGCTAGAGGAAGACATCATATTTGATGAAATAGAGGGACATGGAAGATCCTTATTGAGGCAGATTGACCTAATCGCTGCAACAATGGACTTCAACATTCAGGAATGTGTGACAATGGTGCAAGATCAGACAGCACTCCATTCCATTTCATATAAGGTCTCCATGGATCACAGTAGACTTGATGGCACTCTCTATATGTTTGTCTTCAGTGACTTCCCAGAGGGCTGCTCTGCCTGGCAGCCTCTATACTTCATGCTTCCAAATGGGGAGCACAACAGGTCCATAGTCACTGATATTCCCCTCAATCCCCAGGTCAAGTAAGGAGGCATGAAACTAACTATGTTGTTCTCTTTGCCTTGTCTCTCTTCCTTTTCCCCTCCTCCAACAGGGCTAGAGGGGGTAAATACTTACCTTGCAGTCTAGAAGAGAATTTCTTCCACACCAAAATCTTCTCCTTCCCCAAAAGGCACATACATGCTTTTCGCCTTGTTTTGAATTAAAATGGCAGATGGGATGGTAGGAAAGAAAATGAACTAGTCTAACAGAATGGCCAAACAGATTTACCTTCCACATAAGAATGTAAATAACTCCTCAATCTTGTTATAGAGTCATGATATGATGAGCTCCATCAAAGCAGAGTAGAACACCACGGAGGTCAGACCAGAAAGACCATATTGAGTTGATTTTGTATGAGAGATTCTAGTTGCTAATTATACTTTTCATAACAGACAGATGGCAGGTATAGAAGCCAAGACTTAAAATGTCTTTATCTAATTGCCTGCCTAAATATATATTTGCATTATGGTCCTCAAAGGGAATACTTTCTTTACCTTAAATTCCATTTCTTTTTCCCCTTTTTTATGTAATTTTATTGAAGTATCATTGATGTACAATAAACCATAGTGTGTTTTGCTCTTTGAGGTTTTTAAAAAGAATCATTTTATTGGGGGCTCCTACAACTCTTATCACAATCTATACATACATCCACTGCGTACATTTGTTGCCATCATCATTCTCAAAACATTTGCTTTCTACTTGAGCCCTTGGTAGTAGCTCCTCATTTCCCCTCCTTCACCCTTCCCCTCCCTCATGGACCCTTGATAATTTATAAATTATTATTCTGTCCTATCTTACACTGTCCGACATCTACCTTCACCCACTTTTTTGTTGTCCCTCCCTCATGGAGGAGGTTATATGTAGATCCTTGTAATCAGATCCCTCTTTCTACCCCACCTTTCCTCCATCCTCCTGTTATTGCTACTCTCAGCACTGGTCCTGAAGGGGTCATATGTCCTGGTTTCCCTGTGTTTCCAGTTCCTATATGGACCAGTGTATATTCTCTGGTCTAGCCAGGTTTGTAAGGTAGAATTGGGATCATGATAGTGGGCGCGGTAGCATTTAGGAATGAGAGGAAAGTTATATGTTTCATCGTTGCTACACTGCATCCTGACTGGCTCATCTCCTCCCAGCGACCCTTCTGTAAGGGGTTGTCCAGTTGCCTACAGATAGATCTTGGATCCCCTAACTGTACCCCCCCCTCATTCACAATGATATGATTTTTTTGTTCTTTGATGCCTGATACCTGATCCCTTCTACAACTTGTGATCACACAGGCTGGTGTGCTTCTTTCATGTGCGCTTTATTGCTTCTGAGTTAGATGGCCACTTGTGAACCTTCTAGTCTTTAAAACCCTAGACTCTTTATCTTTTGATAGCTAGGCTCCATAAGCTTTCTTCACCACATTTGTTTATACACCCACTTTTTGTCTTGAGTGATTGTGTCGGGAAGGTGACCATCATGGAATACCAGTTCCTTAAATTCCATATCTATAGGCTTAAGTCTTACCCACAGGAAACCTATTTTTATTTTATCCCTGGAACAAAATCTTGCAATAATTTTCTCTTTTTGGGCATGTCCATCCTCAATCACTTATCCTTTAACATTTACAAGAATTTATCTGTAACCAACCCCATTTACATAGTCTCATTCATGCTATTTCCACAATAATTGCTAATAACCCTATTTTTTAGAATCGGCAGAAAGCATCAGCATCAATATCCCATTGCCACTGGGTTGATTTCAACTCAGTGGTACCCTATAGGACAGAATAGTATTGCCTCATAGGTTTCCAAGGCTGAAAAAAAATATCTTTATTGTGAGTTGGGTGAAGGTTTACAGAATACATCTGTTTTCCATTTGACAGTTCACACATATTTTGCTTCATGATATTGACTGCAATCTGCTCAACGTAATATCACTTATCGCACTTCCTCCTTGTATTTCCTGTTTCCATTCCCCCTTCTTTCCTGACCCTTCTGAACTTTATCTTTGAATAAATTATATCCTTTTGATTCAAAGAGTTGATTAGTGTTACTTTTTACCTTATAGATCTACCTATTGTTTGGCTGAAGATTGAGCCAAGGGAGTGAGTTCAGTTCCAGATCTGAAGGTGCCTAAGGACAACATTCTTGTGGGTTCCAAGAATCTCTCTCTGAGCAATACCACTGAACATTTAAAATAAGTTTAAACTTCGTTGCACATATTTCTCCTATTCTATCCCAAAATTCCAAAGCAAACTCATTATCATTGTGTTGAAGCTGACTCATAGAGACCCTACAAGATAGAATAGAACTTCACCCTTTGATTTTCCAAGGCTTAAATCTTTACCAGAGCAGACAAACTCCTATTTCTCACATGGACCAACTGATAGGTTAGAACCACTTTCCTTGTGGTTAGGAGATCAATGAGGAGTCCACTCTGCCATTAGAGCTCGTTAAGAATGCGATCCAGCATCCCCTAATTCTATCCCTCTCAGATCAGTTGGTAGTGGTAATCAATGTAAATCTTAAGGGGGTCAGACTGCCACATCGTAACTCTTCCTTGGGGAAGATGGTGGGTTTGAACTGCTGATTGATTAGCCCTTAAGTGCTTAATTACTGCCTCACCAGGGTTTTCCTTAACATCAGAACAGTGGACACTTATTGGTTTATCTTACTGGTCTCTGTTCCCTAAAAATTGCACTTCATCCACAGGGTTTTCTTCCACAACACACAGCTGCTAGTGTTTTTGGTTTGTTTTTCCACATGACTTCACCTTCCTGGTCAAAGCTGATTTGTCCAGGGCTAAACACACAATGAAAACATAGCCATATTTGCACACTACAAAATTTGAAGTGAGACAGCAAGCTATTTGTTGAGTTTTTTGAATGACTGAAGTCTAAAAGGAAGTGTTATGATACAGGAAACAGTGAGTTTTGATGTCCAGGATCTATGCTGGGGACCCAGTTGGCACTCCGAATGACTATTCAAAGTGATGGTATGAATTCTCCTCTTCCATGACCTACACATATAATAGCTATAACCACTAAGTCCATGATTTGACAAATGTCTTGTGTGATTGAGTTTGGGTTCCCCATAGGATTAGATCCTGAGACAACGGTTTTAATTAAGCCATTTTCTGGGGAGATATCAATAAGGAAATGGGAAATAGAAAAGAGAAAGAAGGCAGCCAATGAAAAGTACATTATCAAACAATTTAAAATTGTGAGCAACTGGAGGTTAATCTTACTGGAGACACTGTAGAAAATCCACTAGTTATTCAGCCCAGAATGTGAGGGAGTGTGGCTATTTGTCCAACAACTCCTATGGGTCATTGGTTAAGGGTTACTCCAGGAAGCAAGAATTAACTCCACAACCTCCTAAGCCATGCATGCTCAGGTACAGTGGTCTACAGAAACTAGAGAAAGCAAGAAGAGAGATGTGCTGGCCATTCGGAATTAGGCTAGCATGCCAAGTTGTCAGACATGTCAGGTTCTTGAACTATCACAACTTGAAAGTCATCATGATCCTGTGAGATATACCACTGGTATTTCAAACACAAGCATAGTTACCCGTGGTGGAAAATTTTCAGAAAAGCTTACAAGCTAAATAGACTAGAAAGAATAACCTGCCAATCTACATCTGAAAAAAATAGTGGTGTTTGTGGAGCACATTGATAGCAGTGGAATATTGTTTCATATAGTGCAGGATGATGAACCCCTCAAGTTGGAAGACACTCAAAATATAACTGGGGAAGAGCTGTCTCCTCAAAGTAGAGTTGACCTTAGTGATATAAAGTTTTCAGGACCTATATTTGTTGATGTGGCAATGACTCAAAATGAGAAGAAACAGCAGTACTGCAATAACCACTAACAAGAAGATGGGATGCATGAAATATGGATCTAGAAAAATTGGAAGCCATGAAAAAATGGAACACATAAAGATCAAACACTCTAGGTGTTATTGAACTGAAATAGACTGGTATTGGTCATTTTGAATGTCACAATAATATGGTTTACATACCAGAGTAACAAATTTGAAAGGAATGGATGACTTTCATGTTAAAAATGAGAATGTTTCAACATCGATTCCAATGTTCACCATTGTTAGGTGTAGGATATATTACACCTACAAGGATGAATAATTAATAAAGTTATTATTCAAATTTACACACCAAACACTAATGCTAACAATAAAGCCATTGAGGATTTTTACCAACCTTTTCAGTCTGAAATTGATGAAACATGCAATCAAGATTACTGATGACTTGAATGCAAAAATTGGAAACTAAGGAGGAGGATCACTAGTTAGAAAATATGGCCATGGGGATGGAAGCCACATGGGAGATCTCATGATAGAATTTTCCAATAAGGATGGCTTATTGATTGAACATTTATTTTTCAGGGATGTAAACAGTAACCATAGACATGGATCATGTATATTCGATAGAAATACACATGAATTAAATCAACTATATCTGTTGAAATAAACTACTATACATACTCGAGTATAACCCAAGGCAACTAATTTTACCCCCCAAAGCTGGGGTGCTTTTTCAGCATAAAAAATGTGCTGAAAAAACCTCGGCTTATCCTCAAGTATTTACGGTATAAAGAAGTTCAATATCATCAGTCACGAGACTGGAGACGAACTGTGGAACAAACCATCAATGGCAAATTCAACTCGAATTCCAACAAAATTAAAACAAGTCCCCAAGAGTCAAAGTATGAATTTGAGTATATCTCATCTAAATTAGAGGATACTTCAAGAAGAAAGTTGACACATTGAACACAAATCACCTGAGATGATACGAGTTCTGCAATAATATCAAGAACATCATAAATAAAGAAATTCAAAGATAATTAAAAAGACAGAAACTAAAGAAAAGACAAAACGGATGTCACCTTGAATGTGGAGTAGCTGAAGCCAATGAAAGAAATGATGAAGTACGAAAAAGAGAGAGAGAAATATAGAAATAATTGATGAAGTAAAGACGCTGAATAAAGAAGCTGAACATAAAATCTCAAAGGGGAATTAAAAAAGATGGAATAAAGAATTATATGAAAAGGTGCAAAGACCTGGAATTAGGACAGCAAAAATGAAAAGCATGTGCATTTCACTAGCTGAAAAAATTGAAGAGAAATTCAAAATACAGAATTACACAGATAGCATCAAAAGAAGATGAAAGGGATTCACTGACCACATGAAGCCCAGGCTCCACAGCGCTGAGTCCAGAAGACCAAGATAGCATAGGGTTCTCACTGCAGTTTGCTCTGAAAGTGCTCACAGTAGTAGGCCCTGGATCAACTGGGGAAAATGTAGAACTCAAAATAAGAAGACTAACCTTAGGATATGATAGGCACTAGTGGAATTCCCATTTGACACCTGACCTCACCTCCATGGCTCAACTTTCAGCCCCCAAATAGGAGACCTATACTGTCAACGATGTACAATTCAGAGCCCAGCATTTGTCAGGGAGTTAATCAGAAGGCAGGAAGGCATGGGAACGAAAGACCAATGGAAACGGCAAACAAAGGGAGGGAATAGGAAAAGTAGTATTGCATTGTAGGTATTGCAATCAATATCATAAAACATTGCATGAATTATAAAGAAAATCAATTTACTCTGTAGATTTTCCCTCACATCACAATCAAAACAGTGTAAAAAGAAAATAAGTCATATGACCGAGTACACTGGTAGATCTTGCTGAAGACCAATTTCCAGTGTTAAAAGATGTCACTTTGAGGAATAAGGCACAGCTGAGCCCTAGTGGTATAGTGGTTACAAACATAATGCGTCAGAACCAACCAAGTTGGGTTGCTCAACACAAGATCAGCAGTTCTGCTCCCATACAAAGTTCCAGTATTGGAAACCCACAGGGATATCTCACCCCTGTCCTATAGAGTTGCTAAGGGTTGGAATCAACTTGATGGCAGTGAACTGGATGTAAGCCAGGCTGACTAGAGACACAAATCAAGTGACACTCATATATGTGCAATAAATAGTTTTTAATCAAGAAGTCATTATAGTATTTCTATTTCAAGGAAATATCCCAGGCCAGTCCAACTCAAGTCCATAAGTCCAACACTAGCCCATAAGTTCCTTTCCAACTTACGCAGTTACATGCAATGATGCAGAATGCAGGGATGTCAAAGGCCAGTGATTGCAATGTCGTGTGGACCCAAGGTCGATGGAAGCATGGCAAGACTCTGGCAGCTCTCAACGTGGGCAGGAAGCAGTCAGGTGAATGCAAAAAGAAGGGGAGGTTCCCAGGGCCCTCCTTATGAGAAGGCCATGGTCACAAAGAGGCACCATCAGGCTATGGTGTGATTGACAGATTGGATACCAACCTTACATTTTTACATATCTTCAAACTGACATAAAATTATATAACTATCATACTATGGCATTTTCAATCACCTCATATGTACTTGAAAATGGACAATAATTATGAAAGGTAAAATAAAAGTTGATGTCTTTGAATTATGATGCTGGTGAAGAATATTGAATATTCCATGGACTTTCAGAAGAAGGAACAAATCTTTCTTGGCGGAAGTAGAGCCAGAATGCTTCCCAGACGTGAGAATGGCAAGACTTCATATCACATACTTTGGACATCTTAACAGCTGAGCATAGTCCCTAGAGAAGGATATCATACTTGGTAAAGTGGAGTGGTGAAAAAAAGAAGGTCCTCAATGGGATGAATTGGCATACTGGCTGCAAAAATGGTCTCCAACATTAACTGTGAGGAAACAGGCTGTGGGTGCTATGAGTTAGAGCCTAATTAACAGTGTCTAACAACGACAACTCCCCTCCCGCGCCCCATCTGTCAATTTGCTGCACTGTGGTAGCTTGTGCTTTGCTGTGATGCTGGGAGTTAGTTCACTAGTACTTCAAATACCAGGCAGGATCACCCACGGTGAACAGATTTCAACACAGCTTCCAGACTAAGAACTGACAGGACGACAAAACAATCAGTCCACTTCTGAGGGATTCACCATTGAAAACTTTATGCATAGCAGTAATATATTGTCTGATATAATGCCAGAAAATGAGTCCCTCAGATTGCAAAACAATCAAAATATCACCGAGAAAGAGAGCTTCCTCAAAGTAGAGTCCACCTTAATGATAACTCAAAACCTCACAACAGGAGCTGTAGATAACATCATAATAAATGGAGAAAATATTGAAGTTATCAAGGATTTCGTCTTGCTTAGATTCACAGCTAATGCTCATGGAAACAACAATCAAAAAACCAAATAACATATTGCATTAGGCAAATCTACTGCACAATACCACTTTAAAGTACTGAAGATCAAGAATTTCACTTAGGATTAAGTTGCGCCTGGCCCAAGGCATGGCATTTTCCGCCACACCTTATGCATGTGAAATTTGAACATTGAATGAGAACGACTGAAGGAGAACTGGTGCATTTGAATTAAGGTACTGACAAAAAAATACTAAAAGTACCATGGGTGGAGAGAAGAACAAACAAATCTGTCTGAGAAGAAGTGCAGCTAAATGTTCCTTGGCAGATAGGATGGCGAGACTTCATCTCATGTACTTTGCAGATGTTATCAGGACAGACCAGTCCCTGGAGGACATCATACACATTACAGTGGAGGGGTTGCAAAAAGAGGAAGACACCCGATCAAATGGATCGAGACAATTCCTACAACAATGGACTCAAACATAACAAAATTTTTGAGTATGGGGCAGGACGAGGCAATGTTTCATTCTGTTGTGTAGGCATTATTATGAGAAAGAACTGACTTGAAGGCATCTAGCAACAAAGTGTACTAAAGCTTCTTCTGGCACCTTCATTTGCTAATGGATTATAATTCAAAATGAGAAAAATCATTGCAACCATTCATTAATAATCAGAACATGAAACGTGCAAAATAAGAATCTAGGAAAATTGGAAATCATAAAAAAAACGGAATCTGACCTATAAAGATCATTATCCTAGGCATTGGTGAGTTGAAATAGTCCCTTTGAATCTTAAAATGATAAGAATGACTATGCTGACAATGACAAATTCAAAAGAATGTCTCTTTCATCCTCAAAAAGAGCATTTTTAGATCTATCTTGAAGTGCAATGCTGCCTGTGACAGAATAATATTTATCTTCATACACAAGGAAGGCCGGTTAATAGAACCATTATTCAAATTTTCTCACAAACCACTAAAGCCAATGAACAATTGTAGCAACTTCTTTAGTCTGAAATTGACCACACATGTACTGAAAATACATTAATAATTGCTAACAATTGGAATGCACACATGGAAACAAAAAGGTAGGAAGAGTAATTAGAAACTATGGCTTTGGGGATCGAAAAGAAGCTGAAGACTGCATGAAAGAATTCTGCAAGAGCAATAACTTCCTCATTGCAAACACCTTTATTCAACAACAGGAGCGGCATATATACATGTGGAAAACACAGGAATGGAATTGATTAAATCTGTGGGAAGACATGATAGAGAAGCTCAATATCATTGAGACAAAACAAGACCGGGGGCCAACTATGTAAAAGACTATCAATTACTAATATGCAAGTTCAAATCAAACCTGAAGAAAATTAAAATAAGAACGCAAAAGAGCCCAAATACAGTCTATATTATATTTGTGGTCGGCTGGGGTTTCTAGAGAAACAAACCAGTGATACTGATACATGTAGAAGAAGGAAATTTATATCAATAAAGAATTTTACATTAAGAAGTCCACACAACAAGAAACCCCAGTCCAACTCCAGCCCATAAATCAGATGCAAACTAGAGGCCCTTCCAGACTCCTGAAGCTGTTGGAGGAATAGCCCAAGAAACAGGAAAACCACAGGTTGGTGGAAGCAGAGTTGGGAGAATCCAATGTCAACAGGCAGTTGGCAGGCCACAGACAGCTCTTAGGGTCAGCAGGTCTCATGGTGATTGCCATCCCAAGAAGCCAGACGTAGGGTCCAGGGTCATTTCATCAGGAAGAAAAAGAGTGAGCCCATTCTCCACAGTCTACTTATAGCTATGAAATAGGTCATACCCCCAAGGAGAGTGTGAGCTGCACCTTCTGAAGATCCTGGTCAAGCTAAATTGACACGAAACCTTACTATCACAATATCTCACCTGAATTTAGAGCCTATCTCAAGAATGGTTCGGACATATTGAACATTAATGATCAGCTACCAGAAGACTTGTGAAATAGCATAAAGGTCATCAATGTTTTGGTTTTTTTTGTCATGTCACCTGTGGCTATTTATTTATTTATCACAAATCATTTTATTGGGGGCTCCTCAAAAAGATCATTAATAATCCAGGAAAGAAAGAAAATACTACAGTGGATATCAGAGGAGACTGGGAAACTTGCTCTTGAACCTAAAGCAGTTAAAGCAAATGGAAGAAATGATGAAATAAAAGAGTTGAACAGAAAAATTTGAAAGGCCAGCTTGAGAAGATAAAGTAAAGAATTATATTGTAACGTGTAAAGACCTGGAATTAGGAAAGCAAAAGGAATGAGTACAGTCAGCATATCATAAATTGAAAGAACAGAAGAAAAAATCCAAGCCTCGGATTACAATGTTCAAGGATTATTTATCAAACTATTGAATGATGTAGGGAGAATCCAAAGAATATGGACGGAGTGTACAGAGTCTCTGTTCCCAAGAATTAGTTGAGGTTCTACTAGTTCAAAAGGCCAAGAGGAAGTTGAAGCTGCAATGTAAGCATTAGTGAAAAGCAAGGAAGGGATAGGAATGGAAATATTTCAACACGCTCATGCAGTGATAGTCCATGTCAAGAAATTTGGAAGATAGCTATCTGGCCAACCAACTGGAAGTGATTAATATTTGTGTCCATTCTAAAGAAATATGACGCAACAAAATCTGCAAATTAATTTAAAATAACATTAATATGACATGCAAGTACAATTTTATTGACGATACCTTTAAAAGTAGTTATAGCAATATGTCAACAGGAAGCTGCCAGAAATCCAGGCTGTATTAAAAGAGGGCATGAGGCAAGGTATATCAATGCTGGTTTCAGATGGACCTTGGCTGAAAACAGAGGATACAAGGAAAATGCTTACTTATGTACTATTGACTATGCAGAGGATTTTACTGTGTACCATAACAAACTTTGGGTAGCATATGAATACATATGAGAACAATGGGAATTCCCGTACATTTAATTGTGCTCCTGTGGTACCTGTACACAAACCAACAGGAAGTGGTTCGAATAGAACAAGTGGATAGTGCGTGGTTTAAAATCAGGAGAGTGTGTGTTGTGGTTATATCCTTTCACCATATGTGTTAGACAGGGTTCTCTAGAGAAACAAAACCAGGACATTTATGATTTGATAGATAGATAGAACACGAAGGAATATAACAGCTAATTAGTCCACATAGCAGTACAAAGGACTCAGTTTAACTCACTTCCATGCAACAGTAAATATGGCAGTACAGCCAGGCAGCAAACTGCAGAACTAGGTAAGGCAGCCACACACTGGTCTGATCACCAGAGAGCAACTGAGAGATAGGTGTGGCTTGCTGAGCCATTTATCTCTTTGCCCACGAATCAAACTGCGAACTTATTAATCCCACATGTTCTTATTGGCCAGGTTGGCACTATAAACCTACCTATCTATCACACTATACTTATTCAAATAATCTGAGAAGCTGCTCTGTATGAAGAAGTTGAGGCATCTGGTTTGGAGGAAGAATCATTAACAACCTGTATTATGCAGATGACCCAATCTTGCTGGCTGAAAGTCAATAGGCCTTGAAGTACTTACTGATAAAGCTCATATAGTACACCTTCAGAATGAATTAGTCTTCAACACTAAGAATACAAATGTCTTCTCAACTTGACAAATATAAACACACAACATCATTACAAATAGAGAAATGTAGCTAAACTCTATTTTACTTGGACCCACAATCAATACTCACAGAAGCAGCAGTCAATAAATCAACGTATTTCATTGGAAAAATCTGTTGTAAAAGACCTCTTTAAAATGTGAAAGAGCAAATGTTTACTCTGGGGATTAGCAAATTATGCCTGCTTTTAGCCTTGATATTTTTAATCACCTTAGATGCATGTGAAAGGAGTCTTAATTTCAGTGTCTGGTATGGGTTGAATGACTAACAGCAAGGTTGGTGGTTCAACCCACTTGCTGCTCCACAGAAGAAAGAGGAAGCTATTTGACCCTGTAAAGATTTACAGCCTTGGAAACCCTATATGGTCACTATGAATAAGAATAGACTTGATGGTAATGTTTGACATATGCATGTGAAAGATGGACCATAAATAAGGAAGACTGAAGAAAATATGATGCCTTTAAAATATGATGTTGCAAATAATATTGAATATACCATGAATGCCCAGCAAAACAAAGAGGTCTATCCATGAAGAAGTACAGCCAGAATGTATTTTAGAAGTGAGGATGATAAAACTCCATTTCATATACTTTGAACATGGTATCAGGAGAAATTAGTCCCTAGAAAAGGACAAAATACTTGGTAGAGCATCGTCAAAAAACAGGTAAGCCCTGAATGAGATGGATCAACACAGTGGCTGTAACAATAGGCTAAAATATGACCATTGTGAGGATGTCACAGGACTAGAAAAGCTTTTATTCTATTGTGCCTAGGGTCACTATAAGTGGCAGTGCGTGAGTTTTTGTTGATTAACAACACTGGGATATGAGCAATGTGCCCATGGCATATGCTAAACTGTCACCATGCTGGACACAGTTGATCTTTGTGGCTTTAGAGGGTAATTATTTAGAGGGTTATGATTCCACTGAATTTTTTTCTGTGTATTCAAACTATTCCATCCTAAGATTCCACATATCTAGGGGTGCTCAAGTCTTAGGCTAGCTGAGCCCTAGCCTTATCCTAAGCCTAGGGGTGCCCTAGCCTACGCCTAGGGGTGCCCTAGCCTTAGGCTAGGGGAGCCCTAGTGTTAGCCTAAGCCTAGGTGTGCCCTAGGCTAAGCCTAGGGGTGCCCTAGCCTAAGGCTTAGGGGTGCCCTAGTCTAACCTAGGGGTGCCCTAGCCTAAGCCTAGGGGTGCCCTAGGGTTAGGCAAGGGGAGCCCTAGCCTTAGCCTAAGCCTAGCGGTGTCCTAGCCTAAGCCTAGGGGTGCCCTAGCCTAAGCCTAGGGGTGCCCTAGCCTTAGACTAGGTGAGCCCTAGCCTTAGCCTAAGCCTAGGGGTGCCCTATCCTAAGCCTAGGTGGGCCATAGCATAAGCCTAGGGTTGCACTAGCCTAAGCCTAGGGGTGCCCTAGCGTAAGGCTAGGGGTGCCCTAGCCTTAGTCTAGTGGAGCCCTAGCCTTAGCCTAAGCCTAGGGGTGCCCTATCCTAAGAAATGGGGTGCCTTAGCCTAAGCCTAGGGGTGCCCTAGCCTAAGCCTAGGGATGCCCTACCCTAAGCCTAGGGGTGCCCTAGCCTTAGGCTACGGGAGCCCTAGCCTTAGCCTAAGCCTAGGGGTGGCCTAGCCTAAGCCTAGGAGTGCCCTAGCCTAAGCCTAGGGATGCCCTACCGTAAGCCTAGGGGTGCCCTAGCCTTAGGCTAGGGGAGCCCTAGCCTTATCCTAAGCCTAGGGGTGCCCTAGCCTAAGCCTAGGGGTGCCCTAGCCTAAGCCTAGTGGTGCCCTAGCCTTAGTCTAGGGGAGCCCTAGCCTTAGGCTAAGCCTAGGGTTGCCCTAGCCTAAGCCTAGGGGTGCCCTAGCCTAAGCCTAGGGGTGCCGTAGCCTTAGGCTAGGGGAGCCCTAGCCTTAGTCTAAGCCTAGGGGTGCACTAGCCTAAGCCTAGGGGTTCCCTAGCCTAAGCCTAGGGGTGCCCTAGCCTAAGGCTAGGGGTGCCCTAGCCTTAGTCTAGTGGAGCCCTAGCCTTAACCTAAGCCTTGGGGTGCCCTAGCCTAAGCCTAGGGGTGCCTTAGCCTTAGGCTAGCTGAGCCCTAGCATTATCCTAAGCCTAGGGGTGACCTAGCCTACGCCTAGGGGTGCCCTAGACTAAGCCTAGGGGTGCCCTAGCCTAAGCCTTGGGGTGCCCTATCCTATGCCATGGGGTGCCTTAGCCTAATCCTAGGGGTGCCCTAGCCTAAGCCAAGGGTTGCCCTACCCTAAGCCTAGGGGTGCCCTAGCCTTAGGCTAGGGGAGCCCTACCCTTAGCCTAAGCCTAGGGGTGCCCTAGCGTAAGCCTAGAGGTGCCCTAGCCTAAGCTTACGGGTGTCCTAGCCTAAGCTTAGGGGTGCCCTACCCTAATTCTAGGGGTGCCCTAGCCTTAGGCTAGGGGATCCCTAGCCTTAGCCTAAGCCTACGGGTGCCCTAGCTTAAGCCTAGGGGTGCCCTAGCCTAAGCCTAGGGGTGCCCTATTCTTAGGCTAGCAGAGCCCTAGCCTTAGGCTAAGCGTAGGGGTGCCCTAGCCTAAGACTAGGGGTGCCCTAGCCTAAGCTAAGGGGTGCCCTAGCCTAAGCCTAGATGTGCCCTAGCCTAAGCCTAGGAGTGCCCTACCCTAAGCTTAGGGGTGCCCTAGCCAAAGCCTAGGGGTGCCCTAGCCTAAGCTTAGGGGTGCCCTAGCCTAAGCCTAGGGTTGCCCTAACCGTAGGCTAGGGGAGCCTTAGCCTTAGCCTAAGCCTAGGGGTGCCCTAGCCTAAGACTAGGGGTGCCCTAGCCTAAGTTTAGGGGTGCCCTAGCGTAAGCCTAGGGGTGCCCTAGCGTAAGCCTAGGGGTGCCCTAGCCTAATCCTAGGGGTGCCCTACCCTAAGCCTAGGGGTGCCCTAGCCTAAGCCTAGGGGTGCCCTAGCCTTAGGCTAGCTGAGCCCTTGCCTTAGCCTAAGCTTAGGAGTGCCCTAGCCTAAGCCTAGGGGTGCCCTAGCCTAAGCCTAGGGGTGCCCTAGCCCAAGCTTAGGGGTGCCCTAGCTTATGCCTAGGGGTCCCCTAGCCTAAGCCTAGGGGTGCCCTAGCCTAAGCCTAGGGGTGCCCTAGCCTTAGGCTAGGGGACCCCTAGCCTTAGCCTAAGCCTAGTGGTGCCCTAGCCTAAGCCTAGGGGTGCCCGAGCCTAAGCCTATTGGTGCCCTAGCCTAAGCCTAGCGGTGCCCTAGCCTAAGCCTAGGGGTTCCCTAGCCTAAGCCTAGGGGTGCCCTAGCCTTAGTCTAGTGGAGCCCTAGCCTTAGCCTAAGCCTAGTGGTGCCCTAGCATAAGCCTAGGTGTGCCCTAGCCTAAGCCTAGGAGTTCCCTACCCTAAGCCTAGGGTTGCCCTAGCCTAAGCCTAGGGGTGCTCAAGCCTTAGGCTAGCTGAGCCCTAGCCTTAGCCTAAGCCTAGGGGTGCCCTATCCTATGCCTAGGGGTGCCCTAGCCTAAGCCTAGGGGAGCCCTAGCCTTAGGCTAGGGGAGCCCTAGCCTTAGCCTAAGCCTAGTGGTGCCCTAGCCTAAGCCTAGATGTGCCCTAGAATAAGCCTAGGGGTGCCATACCCTAAGTTTAGGGGTGCCCTAGCCAAAGCCTAGGGGTGCCCTAGCCTTAGGCTAGCTGAGCCCTAGCCTTAGCCTAAGCCTAGGGGTGCCCTAGCCTAAGCCTAGGGGTGCCCTAACCTAAGCCTAGGGGTGCCCTAGCCTAAGCCTAGGGGTCCCTTAGCCTTAGGCTAGGGGAGCCCTAGCCTTAGCCTAAGCCTAGGGGTGCCCTAGCCTAAGCCTAGGGGTGCCCTAGCCTAAGCCTAGGGATGCCCTACCCTAAGCCTAGGGGTGCCCTAGCCTTAGGCTAGGGGAGCCCTAGCCTTAGCCTAAGCCTAGGGGTGCCCTAGCCTAAGACTAGGGGTGCCCTAGCCTAAGCCTAGGGGTGTCCTAGCCTAAGCCTAGGGGTGCCCTAGCCTAAGCCTAGGGGTACCCTAGCCTTAGTCTAGTGGAGCCCTAGCCTTAGCCTAAGCCTAGTGGTGCCCTAGCCTAAGCCTAGATGTGCCCTAGCCTAAGCCTAGGGGTGCCTTACCCTAAGCTTAGGGGTGCCCTAGCCAAAGACTAGGGGTGCCCTAGCCTTAGGCTAGCTGAGCCCCAGCCTTAGCCTAAGCCTAGGGGTGCCCTAGCCTAAGCCTAGGGGTGCCCTAGCCTAAGCCTAGGGGTGCCCTAGCCTAAGACTAGGGGTACCCTATCCTAAGCTTAGGGGTGCCCTAGCGTAAGCCTAGGTGTTCCCTAGCCTAAGCCTAGGGGTACCCTAGCCTAAGCCTAGGGTTGCCCTAGCCTAAGCCTATGGGTGCCCTAGCCTAAGCCTAGGGTGCCCTAGCCTAAGCCTAGGGGTGCCCTAGCCTAAGACTAGGGGTGCCCTAGCCTAAGCTTAGGGGTGCCCTAGCATAAGACGATGGGTGCCCTAGCCTAAGCTTAGGGGTGCCCTACCCTAAGCCTAGGGGTGCCCTAGCCTAAGCCTAGGGGCGCCCTAGCCTTAGGCTAGGGGAGCCCTAGCCTTAGCCTAAGCCTAGGGGTGCCCTAGCCTAAGCCTAGGGGTGCCCGAGCCTAAGCCTATGGGTGACCTAGCCTAAGCCTAGGGGTGCCCTAGCCTAAGCCTAGGGGTTCCCTAGCCTGAGCCTAGGGGTGCCCTAGCCTAAGCCTACGGGTGCCCTAGCCTAAGGCTAGGGATGCCCTAGCCTTAGTCAAGTGGAGACCTAGCCTTAGCCTAAGCCTAGGGGTGCCCTAGCATAAGCCTAGGGGTGCCCTAGCCTAAGCCTAAGGGGTTCCCTACCCTAAGCCTACGGTTGCCCTAGCCTAAGCCTAGGGGTGCTCAAGCCTTAGGCTAGCTGAGCCCTAGCCTTAGCCTAAGCCTAGGGGTGCCCTAGCCTACGCCTGTTGGTGCCCTAGCCTTAGGCTAGGGAAGCCCTAGTCTTAGCCTAAGCCTAGGGGTGCCCTAGGCTAAGCCTAGGGGTGCCCTAGCCTAAGCTTAGGGATGCCCTAGTCTAAGCCTAGGGGTGCCCTAGCCTAAGCCTAGGGGTGCCCTAAGGTTAGGCAAGGGGAGCCCTTGCCTTAGCCTAAGCCTAGCGGTGTCCTAGGCCAAGCCTAGGGGTGCCCTAGCCTAAGCCTAGGGGAGCTCTAGCCTTAGACTAGGGGGGCCCTAGCCGTAGCCTAAGCCTAGGGGTGCCCTAGCCTAAGCCTAGGGGTGCCATAGCCTTAGGCTAGGGGAGCCCTAGCCTTATCCTAAGCCTAGGGGTGCCCTAGCCTAAGCCTAGGGGTGCCCTAGCCTAAGCCTAGTGGTGCCCTAGCCTTAGTCTAGGGGAGCCCTAGCCTTAGCCTAAGCCTAGGGGTGCCCTAGCCTAAGGCTAGGGGTGCCCTAGCCTTAGTCTAGTGGAGCCCTAGCCTTAACCTAAGCCTAGGGGTGCCCTAGCCTAAGCCTAGGGGTGCCTTAGCCTTAGGCTAGCTGAGCCCTAGCATTATCCTAAGCCTAGGGGTGACCTAGCCTACGCCTAGGGGTGCCCTAGAATAAGCCTAGGGGTGCCCTAGCCTAAGCCTTGGGGTGCCCTATCCTATGCCATGGGGTGCCTTAGCCTAATCCTAGGGGTGCCCTAGCCTAAACCAAGGGTTGCCCTACCGTAAGCCTAGGGGTGCCCAAGCCTAAGGCTAGGGGAGCCCTACCCTTAGCCTAAGCCTAGGGGTGCCCTAGCGTAAGCCTAGAGGTGCCCTAGCCTAAGCCTACGGGTGTCCTAGCCTAAGCTTAGGGGTGCCCTACTCTAAGCCTAGGGGTCCCCTAGCCTAAGCCTAGGGGTGCCCTATTCTTAGGCTAGCAGAGCCCTAGCCTTAGCCTAAGCCTAGGGGTGCCCTATCCTACGCCTAGGGATGCCCTAGCCTAAGCCTAGGGGTGCCCTAGCCTTAGGCTAGGGGAGCCCTAGCCTTAGCCTAAGCCTAGTGGTGCCCTAGCCTAAGCCTAGATGTGCCCTAGAATAAGCCTAGGGGTGCCATACCCTAAGTTTAGGGGTGCCCTAGCCAAAGCCTAGGGGTGCCCTAGCCTTAGGCTAGCTGAGCCCTAGCCTTAGCCTAAGCCTCGGGGTGCCCTAGCCTAAGCCTAGGGGTGCCCTAGCCTAAGCCTAGGGGTGTCCTAGCCTAAGCCTAGGGGTCCCCTAGCCTAAGCCTAGGGGTGCCCTAGCCTTAGTCTAGTGGAGCCCTAGCCTTAGCCTAAGCCTAGTGGTGCCCTAGCCTAAGCCTAGATGTGCCCTAGCCTAAGCCTAGGGGTGCCCTACCCTAAGCTTAGGGGTGCCCTAGCCAAAGACTAGGGGTGCCCTAGCCTTAGGCTAGCTGCCTAAGCCTAGGGGTGCCCTAGCCTAAGCCTAGCGGTGCCCTAGTCTAAGCCTAGGGGTGCCCTAGCCTAAGCCTAGGGGTGCCCTAGCCTAAGCCTAGGGGTGCCCTAGCCTAAGCTTAGGGGTGCCCTAGCGTAAGCCTAGGTGTTCGCTAGCCTAAGCCTAGGGGTACCCTAGCCTAAGCCTATGGGTGCCCTAGCCTAAGCCTAGGGTGCCCTAGCCTAAGCCTAGGGGTGCCCTAGCCTAAGCCTTGGGGTGCCCTAGCCTAAGACTAGGGGTGCCCTAGCCTCAGCTTAGGGGTGCCCTAGCATAAGACGATGGGTGCCCTAGCCTAAGCTTAGGGGTGCCCTAGCCTAAGCCTAGGGGTCCCCTAGCCTAAGCCTAGGGGTCCCCTAGCCTAAGCCTAGGGGTGTCCTAGCCTAAGCCTAGGGGTGCCCTAGCTTTAGGCTAGGGGAGCCCTAGCCTTAGCCTAAGCCTAGGGGTGCCCTAGCCTAAGCCTAGCGGTGCCCGAGCCTAAGCCTATGGGTGCCCTAGCCTAAGCCTAGGGGTGGCCAAGCCTAAGCCTTGGGGTTCCCTAGCCTGAGCCTAGGGGTGCCCTAGCCTAAGCCTACGGGTGCCCTAGCCTAAGGCTAGGGGTGCCCTAGCCTTAGTCAAGTGGAGACCTAGCCTTAGCCTAAGCCTAGGGGTGCCCTAGCATAAGCCTAGGGGTGCCCTAGCCTAAGCCTAGGGGTTCCCTACCCTAAGCCTACGGTTGCCCTAGCCTAAGCCTAGGGGTGCTCAAGCCTTAGGCTAGCTGAGCCCTAGCCTTAGCCTAAGCCTAGGGGTGCCCTAGCCTACGCCTAGTGGTGCCCTAGCCTTAGGCTAGGGAAGCCCTAGTCTTAGCCTAAGCCTAGGGGTGCCCTAGCCTTAGGCTAGCTGAGCCCTAGCATTAGGCTAAGCCTAGGGGTGACCTAGCCTACGCCTAGGGGTGCCCTAGCCTAAGCCTAGGGGTGCCATAACCTAAGCCTTGTGTTGCCCTATCCTAAGCCATGGGGTGCCTTAGCCTAATCCTAGGGGTGCCCTAGCCTAATCCTAGGGTTGCCCTACCCTAAGCCTAGGGGTGCCCTAGCCTTAGGCTAGGGGAACCCTACCCTTAGCCTAAGCCTAGGAGTGCCCTAGCCTAAGCCTACGGGTGTCCTAGCCTAAGCTTAGGGGTGCCCTACCCTAAGCCTAGGGGTGCCCTAGCCTTAGGCTAGGGGATCTCTAGCCTTAGCCTAAGCCTACGGGTGCCCTAGCTTATGCCTAGGCGTGCCCTAGCTTAAGCCTAGGGGTGCCCTAGCTTTAGGCTAGGGGAGCCCTAGCCTTAGCCTAAACCTAGGGGTGCCCTAGCGTAAGCCTAGGGGTGACCTAGCCTTAGCCTAAGCCTAGGGGTGCCATAGCCTAAGCCTAAGGGTGCCCTAACCTAAGCCTAGGGTGCCCTTGCCTAAGCCTAGGGGTGCCTTAGCCTAAGCCTAGGGGTGCCCTAGCCTAAGCCTAGGGGTGCCCTAGCCTAAGCCTAGGGGTGCCCAGGCCTTAGGCTAGAGGAGCCCTAGCCTTAGCCTAAGCCTCTGGCTGCCCCAGCCTAAGCCTAGGGGTGCCCTAGCCTAAGCCTAGGGGTGCCCTACCCTAAGCCTAGGGGTGCCCTACCCTAAGCCTCGGGGTGCCCTAGACTAAGCCTAGGTTTGCCCTAGCCTTAGGCTAGCTGAGCCCTAGCCTAAGCCTAAGCCTAGGGGTGCCCTAGCCTAAGCCTAAAGGTGCCCTAGCCTAAGCCTTGGGGTGCCCTAGCCTTAGGCTAGGGGAGCCCTAGCCTTAGCCTAAGCCTAGGGGTGCACTAGCCTAAGCTTAGGCGTGCCCTAGCCTAAGCCTAAGGGTGCCCTAGCCTAAGCCTAGGGGTGCCCTAGCCTAAGCTTAGGGGTTTCCTAGCCTAAGCCTAAGGGTGCCCTAGCCTAAGCCTAGTGGTGCCCTAGCCTTAGGCTAGGGAAGCCCTAGCCTTAGCCTAAGCCTAGGGGTGCCCTAGCCTAAGACTACGGGTGCCCTAGCCTAAGCTTAGGGGTGCCCTAGCCTAAGCCTAGGGGTGCCCTAGGGTTAGGCTAGGGGAGCCCTAGCCTTACCTAATCCTAGGGGTGCCCTAGCCTAAGCCTAGGAGTGCCCTATCCAAGGCCTAGGGGTGCCGTAGCCTCAGCCTAGGGGTGCCCTAGCATAAGCCTAGGAGTGCCCTAGCCTAAGCCTAGGGGTGCCCTAGCCTTAGCCTAAGCCTAGGGGTGCCCTAGCCTAAGCCTAGGGGTACCCTAGCCTAAGCCTAGAGGTGCCCTAGCCTAAGCCTACGGGTGCCCTAGCCTAAGCCTAGGGGTGCCCAGGCCTTAGGCTAGAGGAGCCCAGCCTTAGCCTAAGCCTATGGCAGCCCTAGCCTAAGCCTAGGGGTGCCCTAGCCTAAGCCTATGGGTGCCCTAGCCTAACCCTAGGGGTGCCCTAGCTTTAGGCTAGGGGAGCACTAGCCTTAGCATAAGCCTAGGGGTGCCCTAGCCTAAGCCTAGACATGCCCAATCCTAAGCCTAGGGGTGCCCTACCCTAAGCCTAGGGGAGCCCTACCATAAGCCTAAGGGTGCCCTAGTCTAAGCCTAGGCTTGCCCTAGCCTAAGCCTAGGCTTGCCCTAGCCTTAGGCTAGCTGAGCCCTAGCCTAAGCCTAAGCCTAGGGGTGCCCTGGTCTAAGCCTAGGGGTGCCCTAGCCTAAGCCTAGGGGTGCCCTAACCTAAGCCTAGGGGTGCCCTAATCTTAGGCTAGCGGAGCCTTAGCCTTAGTCTAAGCCTAGGGGTGCCTTGCCTAAGACTAGGGGTGCCGTAGCTTAAGCTAAGGGGTGCACTACCCTAAGCCTAGGGGTGCCCTAGCCTAAGCCGAGGGGTGCCCTAGGGTTAGGCTAGGGGAACCCTAGCCTTAGCCTAAGCCTAGGAGTGCCCTAGCCTAAGACTAGGGGTGCCCTAGCCTAAGCCTATGGGTGCCCTAGCCTAAGCCTAGGGGTGCCCTAGTCTAGGCTAGGGGAGCCTAGCCTTAGCCTAAGCCTAGGGGTGCCCTAGCCTAAACCTAGTGGTGCCCTAGCCTAAGCCTAGGGGTGCCCTAGCCTAAGCCTAGGCTTGCCCTAGCCTTAGGCTAGGGGAGCCCTAACCTTAGCATAAGCCTAGTGGTGCCCTAGCCGAAGCCTAGGGGTACCCTAGCCTAAGCCTAGGGGGGCCCTAGCCGAAGCCTAGGGTTGCCCTAGCCTAAGCTTAGGGGTGCCCTAGCCTTAGTCTAGTGGAGCCCTAGCCTTAGCCTAAGCCTAGTGGTGCCCTAGCCTAAGCCTAGATGTGCCCTAACCTAAGCCTAGGGGTGCCCTAGCCTTAGGCTAGGGGAGCCCTAGCCTTAGCCCAAGACTAGGGGTGCCCTAGCCAAAGACTAGCGGTGCCCTAGCCTAAGCTTAGGGGTACCCTAGCGTAAGCCTAGTGGTGGCCTAGCCTAAGCCTAGGGGTAGCCTAGCCTAAGCCTAGGTGTGCCCTAGCCTAAGCCTATGGGTGCCCTAGCCTAAGCCTAGGGGTGCCCTACACTAAGCCTAGGGGTGCCCGAGCCTAAGCCTATAGGTGCCCTAGCCTTAGCCTAAGCCTAGGGGTGCCCTAGCCTAAGCCTAGGGGTGCCCAAGCCTAAGCCTATAGTTGCCCTAGCCAAAGCCTAGGGGTGCCCTAGCCTTAGGCTAGGGGAGCCCTAGCCTTAGCCTAAGCCTAGGGGTGCCCTAGCCTAAGCCTAGGGGTTCCCTAGCCTAAGCCTAGGGGTGCCCTAGCCTAAGCCTAGGGTTGCCGTAGCCTAAGCCTAGGGGTGCTCAAGGCTTAGGCTTGCTGAGCCCTAGCCTTAGCCTAAGCGTAGTGGTGCCCTAGCCTACGCCTAGGGGTGCCCTAGCCTAAGCCTAGGGGTGTCCTAGCCTTAGGGTAAGGGAGCCCTAGTCTTAACGTAAGCTTAGGGGTGCCCTAGTCTAAGCCTAGGGGTGCCCTAGCCTAAGCCTAGGGGTGCCCTAGGCTTAGGCAAGAGGAGCCCTAGCCTTAGCCTAAGCCTAGCGGTGTCCTAGCCTTAGCCTAGGGGTGCCCTAGCATAAGCCTAGGGTTGCCCTAACATAAGCCTAGGGGTGCCCAACATAAGCCTAGGGTTGCCCTAGCATAAGCCTAGGGGTACCCTAGCGTATGGCTAGGGGTGCCCTAGCCTTAGTCTAGTAGAACCCTAGCATTAGCCTAAGCCTAGGGGTGCCCTTCCTAAGCCATGGGGTGCCTTAACCTAAGCCTAGGGGTGCCCTAGCCTAAGCCTAGGGATGCCCTACCCTAAGCCTAGGGGTGCCCTAGCCTTAGGCTAGGGGAGCCCTAGCCTTAGCCTAAGCCTAGGGGTGCCCTAGCCTAAGCCTAGGTGTGCCCTAGCCTAAGCCTACGGGTGTCCTAGCCTAAGCCTAGGGGTGCCCTACCCTAAGCCTAACGGTGCCCTAGCCTTAGGCCAGGGAGCCCTAGCCTTAGCCTAAGCCTTGGGGCACCCTAGCCTAAACCTAAGGGTTCCCTAGCCTAAGCCTAGGGGTGAGCTAGCCTAAGCCTAGGGGTGCGCTAGGCTAAGGCTAGGGGTGCCATAGCCTTAGTCTAGTGGAGCCCTAGCCTTAACCTAAGCTTAGGGGTGCCCTATCCTAAGCCTAGGGGTGCCCTAGCCTAAGCCTAGGGGTGCCCTAGCTCAAGCCTAGGGATGCCCTAGCGATAGGCTAGAGGAGCCCTAGCCTTAGCCTAAGCCTAGGCGTGCCCTAGCCTACGTCTAGGGGTGCCCTAGCCTAAGCCTTGGGGTACCCTAGCCTAAGCCTAGGGGTGCCCTAGCCTAAGGCTAGGGGTGCTCAAGCCTTAGTCTTGTGGAGTCCTTGCCTTAGCCTAAGCCTAGAGGTGCCCTATCCTAAGCCATGGGGTGCCCTAGCCTAAGCCTAGGGGTGCGCTAGCCTAAGCCTAGGGGTGCCCTAGCATAAGCCTAGGGTGCCCTAGCCTAAGCCTACGGGTGTCCAAGCCTAAGCCTAGGGGTGCCCTAGCCTAAGCCTAGGGGTGCCCTAGCCTAAGCCTAGGGGTGCCCTAGCCTTAGGCTAGGGGAGCCCTAGCCTTAGCCTAAGCCTAGGGGTGCCCTAGCCTAAGCCTAGGGGTGCCCTAGTCTAAGCCAAGGTGTGCCCTAGCCTAAGGCTAGCGGTGCCCTTGCCTTAGGCTAGGGGAGCCCTAGCCTTAGCCTAAGCCTAGGGGTGCCCTAGCCTAAGCCTAGGGGTGCCCTAGCCCAAGCCTAGGAGTGCCCTAACCTTAGGCTAGGGGAGCCCTAGCCATAGCCTAAGCGTAGGGGTGTCCTAGCCTAAGCCTATGGGTGCCCTAGCCTAAGCCTAGGGGTGCCCTACACTAAGCCTAGGGGTGCCCGAGCCTAAGCCTATAGGTGCCCTAGCCTTAGCCTAAGCCTAGGGGTGCCCTAGCCTAAGCCTAGGGGTGCCCAAGCCTAAGCTTATAGTTGCCCTAGCCTAAGCCTAGGGGTGCCCTAGCCTTAGGCTAGGGGAGCCCTAGCCTTAGCCTAAGCCTAGGGGTGCCATAGCCTAAGCCTAGGGGTTCCCTAGCCTAAGCCTAGGGGTGCCCTAGCCTAAGCCTAGGGTTGCCGTAGCCTAAGCCTAGGGGTGCTCAAGGCTTAGGCTTGCTGAGCCCTAGCCTTAGCCTAAGCGTAGTGGTGCCCTAGCCTACGCCTAGGGGTGCCCTAGCCTAAGCCTAGGGGTGTCCTAGCCTTAGGCTAAGGGAGCCCTAGTCATAACGTAAGCTTAGGGGTGCCCTAGTCTAAGCCTAGGGGTGCCCTAGCCTAAGCCTAGGGGTGCCCTAGGCTTAGGCAAGTGGAGCCCTAGCCTTAGCCTAAGCCTAGCTGTGTCCTAGCCTTAGCCTAGGGGTGCCCTAGCATAAGCCTAGGGTTGCCCTAGCATAAGCCTAGGGGTGCCCAACATAAGCCTAGGGTTGCCCTAGCATAAGCCTAGGGGTGCCCTAGCGTATGGCTAGGGGTGCCCTAGCCTTAGTCTAGTAGAACCCTAGCCTTAGCCTAAGCCTAGGGGTGCCCTATCCTAAGCCATGGGGTGCCTTAACCTAAGCCTAGGGGTGCCCTAGCCTAAGCCTACGGGTGTCCTAGCCTAAGCCTAGGGGTGCCCTACCCTAAGCCTAACGGTGCCCTAGCCTTAGACCAGGGAGCCCTAGCCTTAGCCTAAGCCTTGGGGCACCCTAGCCTAAACCTAAGGGTTCCCTAGCCTAAGCCTAGGGGTGAGCTAGCCTAAGCCTAGGGGTGCGCTAGGCTAAGGCTAGGGGTGCCATAGCCTTAGTCTAGTGGAGCCCTAGCCTTAACCTAAGCTTAGGGGTGCCCTATCCTAAGCCTAGGGGTGCCCTAGCCTAAGCTTAGGGGTGCCCTAGCCTAAGCCTAGGGGTGCCCTAGCTCAAGCCTAGGGATGCCCTAGCGATAGGCTAGAGGAGCCCTAGCCTTAGCCTAAGCCTAGGCGTGCCCTAGCCTACGTCTAGGGGTGCCCTAGCCTAAGCCTTGGGGTACCCTAGCCTAAGCCTAGGGGTGCCCTAGCCTAAGGCTAGGGGTGCTCAAGCCTTAGTCTTGTGGAGTCCTCGCCTTAGCCTAAGCCTAGAGGTGCCCTATCCTAAGCCATGGGGTGCCCTAGCCTAAGCCTAGGGGTGCCCTAGCATAAGCCTAGGGTGCCCTAGCCTAAGCCTACGGGTGTCCAAGCCTAAGCCTAGGGGTGCCCTAGCCTAAGCCTAGGGGTGCCCTAGCCTTAGGCTAGGGGAGCCCTAGCCTTAGCCTAAGCCTTGGGGCGCCCTAGCCTAAACCTAGGGGTTCCCTAGCTTAAGCCTAGGGGTGACCTAGCCTAAGCCTAGGGGTGCCCTAGCCTAAGACTAGGGGTGCCCTAGCCTAAGCTTAGGGGTGCCCTTGTCTAAGCCTAGTGGTGCCCTAGCCTAAGCCTAGGGGTGCCATAGGGTTAGGCAAGGGGAGCCCTACCCTTAGCCTAAACCTAGGGGTGCCCTAGCCTAAGTTTTGGGGTGCCCTAGCCTAAGACTATGGGTGCCCTAGCCTAAGCCTAGGGGTGCCCTAGCCTAAGCCTAGGGGTTTCCTAGCCTTAGGCTTGGGGGCCCGAGCCTTAGCCTAAGCCTAGGGGTGCCCTAGCCTAAGCATAGTGGTGTCCTAGCCTAAGCCTAGGGGTGCTCTAGCCTAAGCCTGGGGGTGCCCTAGCCTTAGACTAGGGGACCCTAGCCTTAGGCTAGGGGAGCCCTAGCCTTAGCCTAAGCATTGGGGCGCCCTAGCCTAAACCTTGTGGTTCCCTAGCCTAAGCCTAGGGGTGATCTACACTAAGCCTAGGGTGCCCTAGCCTAAAACTAGTGGTGCCCTACAATAAACCTGTGGTTGCCCTAGCCTAAGCCTAGGGGTGCCCTAGCGTAAGGCTAGGGGTGCCCTAGCCTTAGTCTAGTGGAGCCCTAGCCTTAGCCTAAGCCTAGGGGTGCCCTATCCTAAGCCATGGGGTGCCCGAGCCTAAGCCTAGGGGTGCCCTAGCCTAAGCCTACGATTGCCCTACACTAAGCCTAGGGGTGCCCTAGTCTTAGGCTAGGGGAGCCCTAGCCTTAGCCTAAGCCTAGGGGTGCCCTAGCCTAAGCCTAGGGGTGCCCTAGCCTAAGCCTACGGGTGTCCTAGCCTAAGCCTAGGGATGCCCTACCCTAAGCCTAGGGGTGTCCTAGCCTTAGGCTAGGGGAGCCCTAACCTTAGCCTAAGCCTAGGGGCGCCCTTGTCTAAACCTAGGGGTTCCCTAGCCTAAGCCTAGGGGTGCCCTAGGCTAAGGCTAGGGGTGCCCTAGCCTTAGTCTAGTGGAGCCCTAGCCTTAGCCTAAGCTTAGGGGTGCCCTATCCTAAGCCTAGGGGTGCCCTAGTCTAAGCCAAGGTGTGCCCTAGCCTAAGGCTAGCGGTGCCCTTGCCTTAGGCTAGGGGAGCCCTAGCCTTAGTCTAAGCCTAGGTGTGCCCTAGCCCAAGTCTAGGGATGCCCTAGCGTTAGGCTAGAGGAGCCCTAGCCTTAGCCTAAGCCTAGGGGTGCCCTAGCCTAAGCCTAGGGGTGCCCTAGCCCAAGCCTAGGAGTGCCCTAACCTTAGGCTAGGGGAGCCCTAACCTTAGCCTAAGGCTAGGGGCGCCCTTGTCTAAACCTAGGGGTTCCCTATCCTAAGCCTAGGGGTGCCCTAGCCTTAGGCTAGGGGAGCCCTAGCCTTAGCCTAAGCCTTGGGGTGCCCTAGCTTAAACCTAGGGGTTCCCTAGCCTAAGCCTAGGGGTGCCCTAGCGTAAAGCTAGGGGTGCCCTAGCCTTAGTCTAGTGGAGCCCTAGCCTTAGCCTAAGCCTAGGGGTGCCCTATCCTAAGCCATGGGGTGCCCTAGCATAAGCCTAAGGGTGCCCTAGCTTAAGCCTACGGTTGCCCTACCCTAAGCCTAGGGGTGCCCTGGTCTTAGGCTAGGGGAGCCCTAGCCTTAGCCTAAGCCAAGGGGTGCCCTAGCCTAAGCCTAGGGGTGCCCTAGTCTAAGCCAAGGTGTGCCCTAGCCTAAGGCTAGCGGTGCCCTTGCCTTAGGCTAGGGGAGCCCTAGCCTTAGTCTAAGCCTAGGTGTGCCCTAGCCCAAGTCTAGGGATGCCCTAGCGTTAGGCTAGAGGAGCCCTAGCCTTAGCCTAAGCCTAGGGGTGCCCTAGCCTAAGCCTAGGGGTGCCCTAGCCCAAGCCTAGGAGTTCCCTAACCTTAGGCTAGGGGAGCCCTAGCCATAGCCTAAGCGTAGGGGTGTCCTAGACTAAGCCTAGGGGTGCCCTAGCCTAAGCCTAGGGGTGCCCTAGCCTTAGGCTAGGGGAGCCCTAGCCTTAGCCTAAGCCTTGGGGTGCCCTAGCTTATACCTAGGGGTTCCCTAGCCTAAGCCTAGGGGTGCCCTAGCCTAAGCCTACGGGTGTCCTAGCCTAAGCCTAGGGGTGCCCTACCCTAAGCCTAGGGGTGCCCTAGCCTAAGCCGACGGGTGCCCTAGCGTAAGCCTAGGGCTGCCCTAGCCTAAGCCTAGGGCTGCCCTTGCCTAAGCCTAGGGGTGCCCTAGCCTAAGCCTAGGGGTGCCCTAGCCTAAGCCTAGGGGCGCCCTAGCCTAAGCCTAGGGGCGCCCTAGCCTAAGCCTAGGGGTGCCCTAGCCTTAGGCAAGGGGAGCCCTAGCCTTAGCCTAAGCCTTGGATTGCCCTAGCTTAAACCTAGGGGTTCCCTAGCCTAAGCCTAGGGGTGACCTAGCCTAAGCCTAGGGGTGCCCTAGGCTAAGGCTAGTGGTGCCCGAGCCTTAGTCTAGTGGAGCCCTAGCCTTACACTAAGCCTAGGTTTGCCTTAGCCCAAGCCTAGGGATGCCCTAGCGTTAGGCTAGAACAGCCCTAGCTTAGCCTAAGCCTAGGGGTGCCCTAGCCTAAGCCTAAGGGTGCCCTAGCCTAAGTCTAGGGGTGCCCTAGCCTAAGCCTAGCTGTACCCAAGCCTTAGGCGAGGAGAGTCCTCGCCTCAGCCTAAGCCTTGGGGTGCCCTAGCCTAAGCCTAGGGGTGCCCTAGCCTAAGCCTAGGGGTGCCCTAGCCGAAGCCTAGGGATGCCCTAGCGTTAGGCTAGAGGAGCCCTGGCCTTACCCTAAGCCTAGGGGTGCCCCAGCCTAAGCCTAGGGGTGCCCTAGCCTAAGTCTAGGGGTGCCTAGACTAAGCATAGGGGTGCCCTAACCTAAGCCTAGGGGTTCCCTACCTAAGCCTAGGGGTTCCCTTGCCTTAGCCTACGGGTGCCCTAGCCTAAGGCTAGGGGTGCCCTAGCCTTAGGCTAGGGGAGCCCTAGCCTTAGCCTAAACCTAGGGGTGCCCTAGCCTGAGCCTAGGGGTGCCCTAGCGTAAGCATAGTGGTGCCCTAGCCTAAGCCTAGGGTTGCCCTAGCCTAAGCCTAGGGGTGCGCTAGCGTAAGGCTAGGGGTGCCCTAGCCTTAGTCCAGTGGAGCCCTATCCTTAGCCTGAGCCTAGGGGTGCCCTATCCTAAGCCTAGGGGTGCCCTAGCCTAAGCCGAGGGTTACCCTACCCTAAGCCTAGGGTTGCCCTAGTCTTAGCTAGGGGAGCCCTAGCCTTAGCCTAAACCTAGGGGTGCCCTAGCCTATGCCTAGGGGTGCCCTAGCCTAAGCCTACGGGTGTCCTAGCCTAAGCTTAGGGGTGCCCTACCCTAAGCCTAGGGTTGCCCTAGCCTTAGGCTAGGGGAGCCCTAGCCTTAGCCTAAGGCTTGGGGCGCCCTAGCTAAAACCTAGGGGTTCCCTAGCCTAAACCCAGGGGTGCCCTAGGCTAAGGCTAGGGGTGCCCTAGCCTTAGTCTAGTGGAGCCGTAGCCTTAGCCTACGCTTAGGGGTGCCCTATCCTAAGCCTAGGGGTGCCCTAGCCATAGTCTAAGCCTAGGGGTGTCCTAGCCCAAGCCTAGGCATTCCCTAGTGTTAGGCTAGAGGAGCCCTAGCCTTAGCCTAAGCCTAGGGGTGCCCTAGCCTCAGCCTAGGGGTGCCCTAGCCTAAGTCTAGGGGTGCCCTAGCCTAAGCCTAGGTGTACCCTAGCCTTAGGCTAGGGGAGTCCTCGCCTTACCCGAAGCCTTGGAGTGCCATAGCCTAAGCCTAGGGGTGCCCTAGCCGAAGCCTAGGGGTGCCCTAGCCCAAGCCTAGGGATGCCCTAGCGTTAGGCTAGAGGAGCCCTAGCCTTACCCTAAGCCTAGGGGTGCCCTAGCCTAAGCCAAGGGGTGCCCTAACCTAAGCCTAGGGGTGCCCTAGCTTAAGCCAAGGGGTAACTTAGCCTTAGGCTAGGGGAGCCCTAGCCTTAGCCTAAGCCTAGGGGTGCCCCAGCCTAAGCCTAGGGGTGCCCTAGCCTAAGTCTAGGGGTGCCTAGCCTAAGCATAGGGGTGCCCTAACCTAAGCCTAGGGGTTCCCTTCCTAAGACAAGGGGTGCCCTAGCCTAAGCTACGGGTGCCCAAGCCTAAGCCTAGGGGTGCCCTAACCTTAGGCTAGGGAAGCCCTAGCCTTAGCCTAAAACTAGGCGTGCCCTAGCCTAAGCCTAGGGCTGCCCTAGCCTAAGCTTAGGGGTGCCCTAGCCTAAGCCTAGGGGTGCCCTAGCCTAAGCCTAGGGGTACACAAGCCTTAGGCTAGGGGAGCCCCAGCCTTAGCCTAAGCCTAGGTGTGCCCCAGCCTAAGCCTAGGGGTGCCCTGGCCTAAGCCTAGGGGTGCCCTAGCCTTAGGCTAGGGGAGCCCTACCCTTAGCCTAAGCCTAGGGGTGCCCTATCGTAAGCCTAGAGGTGCCCTAGCCTAAGCTTACGGGTGTCCTAGCCTAAGCTTAGGGGTGCCCTACCCTAATTCTAGGGGTGCCCTAGCCTTAGGCTAGGGGATCCCTAGCCTTAGCCTAAGCCTACGGTTGCCCTAGCTTAAGCCTAGGGGTGCCTAGCCTAAGCATAGGGGTGCCCTAACCTAAGCCTAGGGGTTCCCTACCTAAGACAAGGGGTGCCCTAGCCTAAGCTAAGGGGTGCCCTAGCCTAAGCCTAGATGTGCCCTAGCCTAAGCCTAGGAGTGCCCTACCCTAAGCTTAGGGGTGCCCTAGCCAAAGCCTAGGGGTGCCCTAGCCTAAGCTTAGGGGTGCCCTAGCCTAAGCCTAGGGGTGCCCTAACCGTAGGCTAGGGGAGCCTTAGCCTTAGCCTAAGCCTAGGGGTGCCCTAGCCTAAGACTAGGGGTGCCCTAGCCTAAGTTTAGGGGTGCCTTAGCGTAAGCCTAGGGGTGCCCTAAACTAAGCCTAGGGGTGCCCTAGCCTAAGCCTACGGGTGTCCTAGCCTAAGCCTAGGGGTGCCCTACCCTAAGCCTAGGGGTGTCCTAGCCTTAGGCTAGGGGAGCCCTAACCTTAGCCTAAGCCTAGGGGCGCCCTTGTCTAAACCTAGGGGTTCCCTAGCCTAAGCCTAGGGGTGCCCTAGGCTAAGGCTAGGGGTGCCCTAGCCTTAGTCTAGTGGAGCCCTAGCCTTAGCCTAAGCTTAGGGGTGCCCTATCCTAAGCCTAGGGGTGCCCTAGTCTAAGCCAAGGTGTGCCCAAGCCTAAGGCTAGCGGTGCCCTTGCCTTAGGCTAGGGGAGCCCTAGCCTTAGTCTAAGCCTAGGTGTGCCCTAGCCCAAGTCTAGGGATGCCCTAGCGTTAGGCTAGAGGAGCCCTAGCCTTAGCCTAAGCCTAGGGGTGCCCTAGCCTAAGCCTAGGGGTGCCCTAGCCCAAGCCTAGGAGTGCCCTAACCTTAGGCTAGGGGAGCCCTAACCTTAGCCTAAGGCTAGGGGCGCCCTTGTCTAAACCTAGGGGTTCCCTAGCCTAAGCCTAGGGGTGCCCTAGCCTTAGGCTAGGGGAGCCCTAGCCTTAGCCTAAGCCTTGGGGTGCCCTAGCTTAAACCTAGGGGTTCCCTAGCCTAAGCCTAGGGGTGCCCTAGCGTAAAGCTAGGGGTGCCCTAGCCTTAGTCTAGTGGAGCCCTAGCCTTAGCCTAAGCCTAGGGGTGCCCTATCCTAAGCCATGGGGTGCCCTAGCATAAGCCTAGGGGTGCCCTAGCCTAAGCCTAGGTGTGCCCTAGCCTAAGCCTACGGGTGTCCTAGCCTAAGCCTAGGGGTGCCCTACCCTAAGCCTAACGGTGCCCTAGCCTTAGGCCAGGGAGCCCTAGCCTTAGCCTAAGCCTTGGGGCACCCTAGCCTAAACCTAAGGGTTCCCTAGCCTAAGCCTAGGGGTGAGCTAGCCTAAGCCTAGGGGTGCGCTAGGCTAAGGCTAGGGGTGCCATAGCCTTAGTCTAGTGGAGCCCTAGCCTTAACCTAAGCTTAGGGGTGCCCTATCCTAAGTCTAGGGGTGCCCTAGCCTAAGCTTAGGGGTGCCCTAGCCTAAGCCTAGGGGTGCCCTAGCTCAAGCCTAGGGATGCCCTAGCGATAGGCTAGAGGAGCCCTAGCCTTAGCCTAAGCCTAGGCGTGCCCTAGCCTACGTCTAGGGGTGCCCTAGCCTAAGCCTTGGGGTACCCTAGCCTAAGCCTAAGGGTGCCCTAGCCTAAGGCTAGGGGTGCTCAAGCCTTAGTCTTGTGGAGTCCTCGCCTTAGCCTAAGCCTAGAGGTGCCCTATCCTAAGCCATGGGGTGCCCTAGCCTAAGCCTAGGGGTGCCCTAGCATAAGCCTAGGGTGCCCTAGCCTAAGCCTACGGGTGTCCAAGCCTAAGCCTAGGGGTGCCCTAGCCTAAGCCTAGGGGTGCCCTAGCCTTAGGCTAGGGGAGCCCTAGCCTTAGCCTAAGCCTTGGGGAGCCCTAGCCTAAACCTAGGGGTTCCCTAGCTTAAGCCTAGGGGTGACCTAGCCTAAGCCTAAGGGTGCCCTAGCCTAAGACTAGGGGTGCCCTAGCCTAAGCTTAGGGGTGCCCTTGTCTAAGCCTAGGGGTGCCCTAGCCTAAGCCTAGGTGTGCCATAGGGTTAGGCAAGGGGAGCCCTACCCTTAGCCTAAACCTAGGGGTGCCCTAGCCTAAGTTTTGTGGTGCCCTAGCCTAAGACTATGGGTGCCCTAGCCTAAGCCTAGGGGTGCCCTAGCCTAAGCCTAGGGGTTTCCTAGCCTTAGGCTTGGGGGCCCGAGCCTTAGCCTAAGCCTAGGGGTGCCCTAGCCTAAGCATAGTGGTGTCCTAGCCTAAGCCTAGGGGTGCTCTAGCCTAAGCCTGGGGGTGCCCTAGCCTTAGACTAGGGGACCCTAGCCTTAGGCTAGGGGAGCCCTAGCCTTAGCCTAAGCATTGGGGCGCCCTAGCCTAAACCTTGTGGTTCCCTAGCCTAAGCCTAGGGGTGATCTACACTAAGCCTAGGGTGCCCTAGGCTAAGGCTAGGGGTGCCCTAGCCTTAGTCTAGTGGAGCCCTAACCTTAGCCTAAGCTTAGGGGTGCCCTATCCTAAGCCTAGGGGTGCCCTAGCCTAAAACTAGTGGTGCCCTACAATAAACCTATGGTTGCCCTAGCCTAAGCCTAGGGGTGCCCTAGCGTAAGCCTAGGGGTGCCCTAGCGTAAGGCTAGGGGTGCCCTAGCCTTAGTCTAGTGGAGCCCTAGCCTTAGCCTAAGCCTAGGGGTGCCCTATCCTAAGCCATGGGGTGCCCTAGCCTAAGCCTAGGGGTGCCCTAGCCTAAGCCTACGATTGCCCTACACTAAGCCTAGGGGTGCCCTAGTCTTAGGCTAGGGGAGCCCTAGCCTTAGCCTAAGCCTAGGGGTGCCCTAAACTAAGCCTAGGGGTGCCCTAGCCTAAGCCTACGGGTGTCCTAGCCTAAGCCTAGGGGTGCCCTACCCTAAGCCTAGGGGTGTCCTAGCCTTAGGCTAGGGGAGCCCTAACCTTAGCCTAAGCCTAGGGGCGCCCTTGTCTAAACCTAGGGGTTCCCTAGCCTAAGCCTAGGGGTGCCCTAGGCTAAGCCTAGGGGTGCCCTGGTCTTAGGCTAGGGGAGCCCGACCCTTAGCCTAAGCCTAGGGGTGCCCTAGCCTAAGCCTAGGGGTGCCCTAGTCTAAGCCAAGGTGTGCCCTAGCCTAAGGCTAGCGGTGCCCTTGCCTTAGGCTAGGGGAGCCCTAGCCTTAGTCTAAGCCTAGGTGTGCCCTAGCCCAAGTCTAGGGATGCCCTAGCGTTAGGCTAGAGGAGCCCTAGCCTTAGCCTAAGCCTAGGGGTGCCCTAGCCTAAGCCTAGGGGTGCCCTAGCCCAAGCCTAGGAGTGCCCTAACCTTAGGCTAGGGGAGCCCTAGCCATAGCCTAAGCGTAGGGGTGTCCTAGCCTAAGCCTATGGGTGCCCTAGCCTAAGCCTAGGGGTGCCCTACACTAAGCCTAGGGGTGCCCGAGCCTAAGCCTATAGGTGCCCTAGCCTTAGCCTAAGCCTAGGGGTGCCCTAGCCTAAGCCTAGGGGTGCCCAAGCCTAAGCTTATAGTTGCCCTAGCCTAAGCCTAGGGGTGCCCTAGCCTTAGGCTAGGGGAGCCCTAGCCTTAGCCTAAGCCTAGGGGTGCCATAGCCTAAGCCTAGGGGTTCCCTAGCCTAAGCCTAGGGGTGCCCTAGCCTAAGCCTAGGGTTGCCGTAGCCTAAGCCTAGGGGTGCTCAAGGCTTAGGCTTGCTGAGCCCTAGCCTTAGCCTAAGCGTAGTGGTGCCCTAGCCTACGCCTAGGGGTGCCCTAGCCTAAGCCTAGGGGTGTCCTAGCCTTAGGCTAAGGGAGCCCTAGTCATAACGTAAGCTTAGGGGTGCCCTAGTCTAAGCCTAGGGGTGCCCTAGCCTAAGCCTAGGGGTGCCCTAGGCTTAGGCAAGTGGAGCCCTAGCCTTAGCCTAAGCCTAGCGGTGTCCTAGCCTTAGCCTAGGGGTGCCCTAGCATAAGCCTAGGGTTGCCCTAGCATAAGCCTAGGGGTGCCCAACATAAGCCTAGGGTTGCCCTAGCATAAGCCTAGGGGTGCCCTAGCGTATGGCTAGGGGTGCCCTAGCCTTAGTCTAGTAGAACCCTAGCCTTAGCCTAAGCCTAGGGGTGCCCTATCCTAAGCCATGGGGTGCCTTAACCTAAGCTTAGGGGTGCCCTAGCCTAAGCCTAGGGATGCCCTACCCTAAGCCTAGGGGTGCCCTAGCCTTAGGCTAGGGGAGCCCTAGCCTTAGCCTAAGCCTAGGGGTGCCCTAGCCTAAGCCTAGGTGTGCCCTAGCCTAAGCCTACGGGTGTCCTAGCCTAAGCCTAGGGGTGCCCTACCCTAAGCCTAACGGTGCCCTAGCCTAAGGCCAGGGAGCCCTAGCCTTAGCCTAAGCCTTGGGGCACCCTAGCCTAAACCTAAGGGTTCCCTAGCCCAAGCCTAGGGGTGAGCTAGCCTAAGCCTAGGGGTGCGCTAGGCTAAGGCTAGGGGTGCCATAGCCTTAGTCTAGTGAAGCCCTAGCCTTAACCTAAGCTTAGGGGTACCCTATCCTAAGCCTAGGGGTGCCCTAGCCTAAGCTTAGGGGTGCCCTAGCCTAAGCCTAGGGGTGCCCTAGCTCAAGCCTAGGGATGCCCTAGCGATAGGCTAGAGGAGCCCTAGCCTTAGCCTAAGCCTAGGCGTGCCCTAGCCTACGTCTAGGGGTGCCCTAGCCTAAGCCTTGGGGTACCCTAGCCTAAGCCTAGGGGTGCCCTAGCCTAAGGCTAGGGGTGCTCAAGCCTTAGTCTTGTGGAGTCCTCGCCTTAGCCTAAGCCTAGAGGTGCCCTATCCTAAGCCATGGGGTGCCCTAGCCTAAGCCTAGGGGTGCCCTAGCATAAGCCTAGGGTGCCCTAGCCTAAGCCTACGGGTGTCCAAGCCTAAGCCTAGGGGTGCCCTAGCCTAAGCCTAGGGGTGCCATAGCCTTAGGCTAGGGGAGACCTAGCCTTAGCCTAAGCCTTGGGGAGCCCTAGCCTAAACCTAGGGGTTCCCTAGCTTAAGCCTAGGGGTGACCTAGCCTAAGCCTAGGGGTGCCCTAGCCTAAGCCTAGGGGTGCCCTACACTAAGCCTAGGGGTGCCCGAGCCTAAGCCTATAGGTGCCCTAGCCTTAGCCTAAGCCTAGGGGTGCCCTAGCCTAAGCCTAGGGGTGCCCAAGCCTAAGCTTATAGTTGCCCTAGCCTAAGCCTAGGGGTGCCCTAGCCTTAGGCTAGGGGAGCCCTAGCCTTAGCCTAAGCCTAGGGGTGCCATAGCCTAAGCCTAGGGGTTCCCTAGCCTAAGCCTAGGGGTGCCCTAGCCTAAGCCTAGGGTTGCCGTAGCCTAAGCCTAGGGGTGCTCAAGGCTTAGGCTTGCTGAGCCCTAGCCTTAGCCTAAGCGTAGTGGTGCCCTAGCCTACGCCTAGGGGTGCCCTAGCCTAAGCCTAGGGGTGTCCTAGCCTTAGGCTAAGGGAGCCCTAGTCATAACGTAAGCTTAGGGGTGCCCTAGTCTAAGCCTAGGGGTGCCCTAGCCTAAGCCTAGGGGTGCCCTAGGCTTAGGCAAGTGGAGCCCTAGCCTTAGCCTAAGCCTAGCGGTGTCCTAGCCTTAGCCTAGGGGTGCCCTAGCATAAGCCTAGGGTTGCCCTAGCATAAGCCTAGGGGTGCCCAACATAAGCCTAGGGTTGCCCTAGCATAAGCCTAGGGGTGCCCTAGCGTATGGCTAGGGGTGCCCTAGCCTTAGTCTAGTAGAACCCTAGCCTTAGCCTAAGCCTAGGGGTGCCCTATCCTAAGCCATGGGGTGCCTTAACCTAAGCTTAGGGGTGCCCTAGCCTAAGCCTAGGGATGCCCTACCCTAAGCCTAGGGGTGCCCTAGCCTTAGGCTAGGGGAGCCCTAGCCTTAGCCTAAGCCTAGGGGTGCCCTAGCCTAAGCCTAGGTGTGCCCTAGCCTAAGCCTACGGGTGTCCTAGCCTAAGCCTAGGGGTGCCCTACCCTAAGCCTAACGGTGCCCTAGCCTAAGGCCAGGGAGCCCTAGCCTTAGCCTAAGCCTTGGGGCACCCTAGCCTAAACCTAAGGGTTCCCTAGCCCAAGCCTAGGGGTGAGCTAGCCTAAGCCTAGGGGTGCGCTAGGCTAAGGCTAGGGGTGCCATAGCCTTAGTCTAGTGGAGCCCTAGCCTTAACCTAAGCTTAGGGGTGCCCTATCCTAAGCCTAGGGGTGCCCTAGCCTAAGCTTAGGGGTGCCCTAGCCTAAGCCTAGGGGTGCCCTAGCTCAAGCCTAGGGATGCCCTAGCGATAGGCTAGAGGAGCCCTAGCCTTAGCCTAAGCCTAGGCGTGCCCTAGCCTACGTCTAGGGGTGCCCTAGCCTAAGCCTTGGGGTACCCTAGCCTAAGCCTAGGGGTGCCCTAGCCTAAGGCTAGGGGTGCTCAAGCCTTAGTCTTGTGGAGTCCTCGCCTTAGCCTAAGCCTAGAGGTGCCCTATCCTAAGCCATGGGGTGCCCTAGCCTAAGCCTAGGGGTGCCCTAGCATAAGCCTAGGGTGCCCTAGCCTAAGCCTACGGGTGTCCAAGCCTAAGCCTAGGGGTGCCCTAGCCTAAGCCTAGGGGTGCCATAGCCTTAGGCTAGGGGAGACCTAGCCTTAGCCTAAGCCTTGGGGAGCCCTAGCCTAAACCTAGGGGTTCCCTAGCTTAAGCCTAGGGGTGACCTAGCCTAAGCCTAGGGGTGCCCTAGCCTAAGACTAGGGGTGCCCTAGCCTAAGCTTAGGGGTGCCCTTGTCTAAGCCTAGGGGTGCCCTAGCCTAAGCCTAGGTGTGCCATAGGGTTAGGCAAGGGGAGCCCTACCCTTAGCCTAAACCTAGGGGTGGCCTAGCCTAAGTTTTGGGGTGCCCTAGCCTAAGACTATGGGTGCCCTATCCTAAGCCTAGGGGTGCCCTAGCCTAAGCCTAGGGGTTTCCTAGCCTTAGGCTTGGGGGCCCGAGCCTTAGCCTAAGCCTAGGGGTGCCCTAGCCTAAGCATAGTGGTGTCCTAGCCTAAGCCTAGGGGTGCTCTAGCCTAAGCCTGGGGGTGCCCTAGCCTTAGACTAGGGGACCCTAGCCTTAGGCTAGGGGAGCCCTAGCCTTAGCCTAAGCATTGGGGCACCCTAGCCTAAACCTTGTGGTTCCCTAGCCTAAGCCTAGGGGTGATCTACACTAAGCCTAGGGTGCCCTAGGCTAAGGCTAGGGGTGCCCTAGCCTTAGTCTAGTGGAGCCCTAACCTTAGCCTAAGCTTAGGGGTGCCCTATCCTAAGCCTAGGGGTGCCCTAGCCTAAAACTAGTGGTGCCCTACAATAAACCTATGGTTGCCCTAGCCTAAGCCTAGGGGTGCCCTAGCGTAAGGCTAGGGGTGCCCTAGCCTTAGTCTAGTGGAGCCCTAGCCTTAGCCTAAGCCTAGGGGTGCCCTATCCTAAGCCATGGGGTGCCCTAGCCTAAGCCTAGGGGTGCCCTAGCCTAAGCCTACGATTGCCCTACACTAAGCCTAGGGGTGCCCTAGTCTTAGGCTAGGGGAGCCCTAGCCTTAGCCTAAGCCTAGGGGTGCCCTAAACTAAGTCTAGGGGTGCCCTAGCCTAAGCCTACGGGTGTCCTAGCCTAAGCCTAGGGGTGCCCTACCCTAAGCCTAGGGGTGTCCTAGCCTTAGGCTAGGGGAGCCCTAACCTTAGCCTAAGCCTAGGGGCGCCCTTGTCTAAACCTAGGGTTTCCCTAGCCTAAGCCTAGGGGTGCCCTAGGCTAAGGCTAGGGGTGCCCTAGCCTTAGTCTAGTGGAGCCCTAGCCTTAGCCTAAGCTTAGGGGTGCCCTATCCTAAGCCTAGGGGTGCCCTAGTCTAAGCCAAGGTGTGCCCTAGCCTAAGGCTAGCGGTGCCCTTGCCTTAGGCTAGGGGAGCCCTAGCCTAAGTCTAAGCCTAGGTGTGCCCTAGCCCAAGTCTAGGGATGCCCTAGCGTTAGGCTAGAGGAGCCCTAGCCTTAGCCTAAGCCTAGGGGTACCCTAGCCTAAGCCTAGGGGTGCCCTAGCCCAAGCCTAGGAGTGCCCTAACCTTAGGCTAGGGGAGCCCTAACCTTAGCCTAAGGCTAGGGGCGCCCTTGTCTAAACCTAGGGGTTCCCTAGCCTAAGCCTAGGGGTGCCCTAGCCTTAGGCTAGGGGAGCCCTAGCCTTAGCCTAAGCCTTGGGGTGCCCTAGCTTAAACCTAGGGGTTCCCTAGCCTAAGCCTAGGGGTGCCCTAGCGTAAAGCTAGGGGTGCCCTAGCCTTAGTCTAGTGGAGCCCTAGCCTTAGCCTAAGCCTAGGGGTGCCCTATCCTAAGCCATGGGGTGCCCTAGCATAAGCCTAAGGGTGCCCTAGCTTAAGCCTACGGTTGCCCTACCCTAAGCCTAGGGGTGCCCTGGTCTTAGGCTAGGGGAGCCCTAGCCTTAGCCTAAGCCTAGGGGTGCCCTAGCCTAAGCCTAGGGGTGCCCTAGTCTAAGCCAAGGTGTGCCCTAGCCTAAGGCTAGCGGTGCCCTTGCCTTAGGCTAGGGGAGCCCTAGCCTTAGTCTAAGCCTAGGTGTGCCCTAGCCCAAGTCTAGGGATGCCCTAGCGTTAGGCTAGAGGAGCCCTAGCCTTAGCCTAAGCCTAGGGGTGCCCTAGCCCAAGTCTAGGGATGCCCTAGCGTTAGGCTAGAGGAGCCCTAGCCTTAGCCTAAGCCTAGGGGTGCCCTAGCATAAGCCTAGGGGTGCCCTAGCCCAAGCCTAGGAGTGCCCTAACCTTAGGCTAGGGGAGCCCTAACCTTAGCCTAAGGCTAGGGGCGCCCTTGTCTAAACCTAGGGGTTCCCTAGCCTAAGCCTAGGGGTGCCCTAGCCTTAGGCTAGGGGAGCCCTAGCCTTAGCCTAAGCCTTGGGGTGCCCTAGCTTAAACCTAGGGGTTCCCTAGCCTAAGCCTAGGGGTGCCCTAGCGTAAAGCTAGGGGTGCCCTAGCCTTAGTCTAGTGGAGCCCTAGCCTTAGCCTAAGCCTAGGGGTGCCCTATCCTAAGCCATGGGGTGCCCTAGCATAAGCCTAAGGGTGCCCTAGCTTAAGCCTACGGTTGCCCTACCCTAAGCCTAGGGGTGCCCTGGTCTTAGGCTAGGGGAGCCCTATCCTTAGCCTAAGCCTAGGGGTGCCCTAGCCTAAGCCTAGGGGTGCCCTAGTCTAAGCCAAGGTGTGCCCTAGCCTAAGGCTAGCGGTGCCCTTGCCTTAGGCTAGGGGAGCCCTAGCCTTAGTCTAAGCCTAGGTGTGCCCTAGCCCAAGTCTAGGGATGCCCTAGCGTTAGGCTAGAGGAGCCCTAGCCTTAGCCTAAGCCTAGGGGTGCCCTAGCCTAAGCCTAGGGGTGCCCTAGCCCAAGCCTAGGAGTGCCCTAACCTTAGGCTAGGGGAGCCCTAGCCATAGCCTAAGCGTAGGGGTGTCCTAGACTAAGCCTAGGGGTGCCCTAGCCTAAGCCTAGGGGTGCCCTAGCCTTAGGCTAGGGGATCCCTAGCCTTAGCCTAAGCCTTGGGGTGCCCTAGCTTATACCTAGGGGTTCCCTAGCCTAAGCCTAGGGGTGCCCTAGCCTAAGCCTACGGGTGTCCTAGCCTAAGCCTAGGGGTGCCCTACCCTAAGCCTAGGGGTGCCCTAGCCTAAGCCGACGGGTGCCCTAGCGTAAGCCTAGGGCTGCCCTATCCTAAGCCTAGGGCTGCCCTTGCCTAAGCCTAGGGGTGCCCTAGCCTAAGCCTAGGGGTGCCCTAGCCTAAGCCTAGGGGCGCCCTAGCCTAAGCCTAGGGGTGCCCTAGCCTTAGGCAAGGGGAGCCCTAGCCTTAGCCTAAGCCTTGGGGTGCCCTAGCTTAAACCTAGGGGTTCCCTAGCCTAAGCCTAGGGGTGACCTAGCCTAAGCCTAGGGGTGCCCTAGGCTAAGGCTAGTGGTGCCCGAGCCTTAGTCTAGTGGAGCCCTAGCCTTACACTAAGCCTAGGTTTGCCTTAGCCCAAGCCTAGGGATGCCCTAGCGTTAGGCTAGAACAGCCCTAGCTTAGCCTAAGCCTAGGGGTGCCCTAGCCTAAGCCTAAGGGTGCCCTAGCCTAAGTCTAGGGGTGCCCTAGCCTAAGCCTAGGTGTACCCAAGCCTTAGGCGAGGAGAGTCCTCGCCTCAGCCTAAGCCTTGGGGTGCCCTAGCATAAGCCTAGGGGTGCCCTAGCCTAAGCCTAGGGGTGCCCTAGCCGAAGCCTAGGGATGCCCTAGCGTTAGGCTAGAGGAGCCCTGGCCTTACCCTAAGCCTAGGGGTGCCCCAGCCTAAGCCTAGGGGTGCCCTAGCCTAAGTATAGGGGTGCCTAGACTAAGCATAGGGGTGCCCTAACCTAAGCCTAGGGGTTCCCTACCTAAGCCTAGGGGTTCCCTTGCCTTAGCCTACGGGTGCCCTAGCCTAAGGCTAGGGGTGCCCTAGCCTTAGGCTAGGGGAGCCCTAGCCTTAGCCTAAACCTGGGGGTGCCCTAGCCTGAGCCTAGGGGTGCCCTAGCGTAAGCATAGTGGTGCCCTAGCCTAAGCCTAGGGTTGCCCTAGCCTAAGCCTAGGGGTGCGCTAGCGTAAGGCTAGGGGTGCCCTAGCCTTAGTCCAGTGGAGCCCTATCCTTAGCCTGAGCCTAGGGGTGCCCTATCCTAAGCCTAGGGGTGCCCTAGCCTAAGCCGAGGGTTACCCTACCCTAAGCCTAGGGTTGCCCTAGTCTTAGCTAGGGGAGCCCTAGCCTTAGCCTAAACCTAGGGGTGCCCTAGCCTATGCCTAGGGGTGCCCTAGCCTAAGCCTACGGGTGTCCTAGCCTAAGCCTAGGGGTGCCCTACCCTAAGCCTAGGGTTGCCCTAGCCTTAGGCTAGGGGAGCCCTAGCCTTAGCCTAAGGCTTGGGGCGCCCTAGCTAAAACCTAGGGGTTCCCTAGCCTAAGCCCAGGGGTGCCCTAGGCTAAGGCTAGGGGTGCCCTAGCCTTAGTCTAGTGGAGCCGTAGCCTTAGCCTACGCTTAGGGGTGCCCTATCCTAAGCCTAGGGGTGCCCTAGCCATAGTCTAAGCCTAGGGGTGCCCTAGCCCAAGCCTAGGCATTCCCTAGTGTTAGGCTAGAGGAGCCCTAGCCTTAGCCTAAGCCTAGGGGTGCCCTAGCCTCAGCCTAGGGGTGCCCTAGCCTAAGTCTAGGGGTGCCCTAGCCTTAGGCTAGGGGAGTCCTCGCCTTACCCGAAGCCTTGGAGTGCCATAGCCTAAGCCTAGGGGTGCCCTAGCCAAAGCCTAGGGGTGCCCTAGCCCAAGCCTAGGGATGCCCTAGCGTTAGGCTAGAGGAGCCCTAGCCTTACCCTAAGCCTAGGGGTGCCCCAGCCTAAGCCAAGGGGTGCCTTAACCTAAGCCTAGGGGTGCACTAGCTTAAGCCAAGGGGTAACTTAGCCTTAGGCTAGGGGAGCCCTAGCCTTAGCCTAAGCCTAGGGGTGCCCCAGCCTAAGCCTAGGGGTGCCCTAGCCTAAGTCTAGGGGTGCCTAGCCTAAGCATAGGGGTGCCCTAACCTAAGCCTAGGGGTTCCCTACCTAAGACAAGGGGTGCCCTAGCCTAAGCTACGGGTGCCCAAGCCTAAGCCTAGGGGTGCCCTAGCCTTAGGCTAGGGAAGCCCTAGCCTTAGCCTAAACCTAGGTGTGCCCTAGCCTAAGCCTAGGGCTGCCCTAGCCTAAGCTTAGGGGTGCCCTAGCCTAAGCCTAGGGGTGCCCTAGCCTAAGCCTAGGGGTACACAAGCCTTAGGCTAGGGGAGCCCCAGCCTTAGCCTAAGCCTAGGTGTGCCCCAGCCTAAGCCTAGGGGTGCCCTGGCCTAAGCCTAGGGGTGCCCTAGCCTTAGGCTAGGGGAGCCCTACCCTTAGCCTAAGCCTAGGGGTGCCCTAGCGTAAGCCTAGAGGTGCCCTAGCCTAAGCTTACGGGTGTCCTAGCCTAAGCTTAGGGGTGCCCTACCCTAATTCTAGGGGTGCCCTAGCCTTAGGCTAGGGGATCCCTAGCCTTAGCCTAAGCCTACGGGTGCCCTAGCTTAAGCCTAGGGGTGCCAAGCCTAAGCATAGGGGTGCCCTAACCTAAGCCTAGGGGTTCCCAACCTAAGACAAGGGGTGCCCTAGCCTAAGCTAAGGGGTGCCCTAGTCTAAGCCTAGATGTGCCCTAGCCTAAGCCTAGGAGTGCCCTACCCTACGCTTAGGGGTGCCCTAGCCAAAGCCTAGGGGTGCCCTAGCCTAAGCTTAGGGGTGCCCTAGCCTAAGCCTAGGGGTGCCCTAACCGTAGGCTAGGGGAGCCTTAGCCTTAGCCTAAGCCTAGGGGTGCCCTAGCCTAAGACTAGGGGTGCCCTAGCCTAAGTTTAGGGGTGCCTTAGCGTAAGCCTAGGGGTGCCCTAGCGTAAGCCTAGGGGTGCCCTAGCCTAATCCTAGGGGTGCCCTACCCTAAGCCTAGGGGTGCCCTAGCCTAAGCCTAGGGGTGCCCTAGCCTTAGGCTAGCTGAGCCCTTGCCTTAGCCTAAGCTTAGGAGTGCCCTAGCCTAAGCCTAGGGGTGCCCTAGCCTAAGCCTAGGGGTGCCCTAGCCCAAGCTTAGGGGTGCCCTAGCTTATGCCTAGGGGTCCCCTAGCCTAAGCCTAGGGGTGCCCTAGCCTAAGCCTAGGGGTGCCCTAGCCTTAGGCTAGGGGACCCCTAGCCTTAGCCTAAGCCTAGGGGTGCCCTAGCCTAAACCTAGGGGTGCCCGAGCCTAAGCCTAGGGGTGCCCTAGCCTAAGCCTAGCGGTGCCCTAGCCTAAGCCTAGGGGTTCCCTAGCCTAAGCCTAGGGGTGCCCTAGCCTAAGCCTAGGGGTGCTCAAGCCATAGGCTAGCTGAGCCCTAGCCTTAGCCTAAGCCTAGGGGTGCCCTATCCTATGCCTAGGGGTGCCCTAGCCTAAGCCTAGGGGAGCCCTAGCCTTAGGCTAGGGGAGCCCTAGCCTTAGCCTAAGCCTAGTTGTGCCCTAGCCTAAGCCTAGATGTGCCCTAGAATAAGCCTAGGGGTGCCATACCCTAAGTTTAGGGGTGCCCTAGCCAAAGCCTAGGGGTGCCCTAGCCTTAGGCTAGCTGAGCCCTAGCCTTAGCCTAAGCCTAGGGGTGCCCTAGCCTAAGCCTAGGGGTACCCTAACCTAAGCCTAGGGGTGCCCTAGCCTAAGCCTAGGGGTGCCCTAGCCTAAGCCTAGGGGTCCCTTAGCCTTAGGCTAGGGGAGCCCTAGCCTTAGCCTAAGCCTAGGGGTGCCCTAGCCTAAGCCTAGGGGTGCCCTAGCCTAAGCCTAGGGATGCCCTACCCTAAGCCTAGGGGTGCCCTAGCCTTAGGCTAGGGGAGCCCTAGCCTTAGCCTAAGCCTAGGGGTGCCCTAGCCTAAGACTAGGGGTGCCCTAGCCTAAGCCTAGGGGTGTCCTAGCCTAAGCCTAGGGGTGCCCTAGCCTAAGCCTAGGGGTACCCTAGCCTTAGTCTAGTGGAGCCCTAGCCTTAGCCTAAGCCTAGTGGTGCCCTAGCCTAAGCCTAGATGTGACCTAGCCTAAGCCTAGGGGTGCCCTACCCTAAGCTTAGGGGTGCCCTAGCCAAAGACTAGGGGTGCCCTAGCCTTAGGCTAGCTGAGCCCTAGCCTTAGCCTAAGCCTAGGGGTGCCCTAGCCTAAGCCTAGGGGTGCCCTAGCCTAAGCCTAGGGGTGCCCTAGCCTAAGACTAGGGGTACCATATCCTAAGCTTAGGGGTGCCCTAGCGTAAGCCTAGGTGTTCCCTAGCCTAAGCCTAGGGGTACCCTAGCCTAAGCCTAGGGATGCCCTAGCCTAAGCCTATGGGTGCCCTAGCCTAAGCCTAGGGTGCCCTAGCCTAAGCCTAGGGGTGCCCTAGCCTAAGACTAGGGGTGCCCTAGCCTAAGCTTAGGGGTGCCCTAGCATAAGACGATGGGTGCCCTAGCCTAAGCTTAGGGGTGCCCTACCCTAAGCCTAGGGGTCCCCTAGCCTAAGCCTAGGGGTGCCCTAGCCTAAGCCTAGGGGTGCCCTAGCCTTAGGCTAGGGGAGCCCTAGCCTTAGCCTAAGCCTAGGGGTGCCCTAGCCTAAGCCTAGGGGTGCCCGAGCCTAAGCCTATGGGTGACCTAGCCTAAGCCTAGGGGTGCCCTAGCCTAAGCCTAGGGGTTCCCTAGCCTGAGCCTAGGGGTGCCCTAGCCTAAGCCTACGGGTGCCCTAGCCTAAGGCTAGGGGTGCCCTAACCTTAGTCAAGTGGAGACCTAGCCTTAGCCTAAGCCTAGGGGTGCCCTAGCATAAACCTAGGGGTGCCCTAGCCTAAGCCTAAGGGGTTCCCTACCCTAAGCCTACGGTTGCCCTAGCCTAAGCCTAGGGGTGCTCAAGCCTTAGGCTAGCTGAGCCTTAGCCTTAGCCTAAGCCTAGGGGTGCCCTAGCCTACGCCTAGTGGTGCCCTAGCCTTAGGCTAGGGAAGCCCTAGTCTTAGCCTAAGCCTAGGGGTGCCCTAGCCTAAGCTTAGGGATGCCCTAGTCTAAGCCTAGGGGTGCCCTAGCCTAAGCCTAGGGGTGCCCTAAGGTTAGGCAAGGGGAGCCCTTGCCTTAGCCTAAGCCTAGCGGTGCTCTAGCCTTAGACTAGGGGGGCCCTAGCCGTAGCCTAAGCCTAGGGGTGCCCTAGCCTAAGCCTAGGGGTGCCATATCCTTAGGCTAGGGGAGCCCTAGCCTTATCCTAAGCCTAGGGGTGCCCTAGCCTAAGCCTAGGGGTGCCCTAGCCTAAGCCTAGGGGTGCCCTAGCCTAAGCCTAGTGGTGCCCTAGCCTTAGTCTAGGGGAGCCCTAACCTTAGCCTAAGCCTAGGGTTGCCCTAGCCTAAGCCTAGGGGTGCCCTAGCCTAAGGCTAGGGGTGCCCTAGCCTTAGTCTAGTGGAGCCCTAGCCTTAACCTAAGCCTAGGGGTGCCCTAGCCTAAGCCTAGGGGCGCCTTAGCCTTAGGCTAGCTGAGCCCTAGCATTATCCTAAGCCTAGGGGTGACCTAGCCTACGCCTAGGGGTGCCCTAGAATAATACTAGGGGTGCCCTAGCCTAAGCCTTGGGGTGCCCTATCCTATGCCATGGGGTGCCTTAACCTAATCCTAGGGGTGCCCTAGCCTAAACCAAGGGTTGCCCTACCCTAAGCCTAGGGGTGCCCTAGCCTAAGGCTAGGGGAGCCCTACCCTTAGCCTAAGCCTAGGGGTGCCCTAGCGTAAGCCTAGAGGTGCCCTAGCCTAAGCCTACGGGTGTCCTAGCCTAAGCTTAGGGGTGCCCTACTCTAAGCCTAGGGGTGCCCTAGCCTTAGGCTAGGGGATCCCTAGCCTTAGCCTAAGCCTACGGGTGCCCTAGCTTAAGCCTAGGGGTCCCCTAGCCTAAGCCTAGGGGTGCCCTATTCTTAGGCTAGCAGAGCCCTAGCCTTAGCCTAAGCCTAGGGGTGCCCTATCCTAAGCCTAGGGATACCCTAGCCTAAGCCTAGGGGTGCCCTAGCCTTAGGCTAGGGGAGCCCTAGCCTTAGCCTAAGCCTAGTGGTGCCCTAGCCTAAGCCTAGATGTGCCCTAGAATAAGCCTAGGGGTGCCATACCCTAAGTTTAGGGGTGCCCTAGCCAAAGCCTAGGGGTGCCCTAGCCTTAGGCTAGCTGAGCCCTAGCCTTAGCCTAAGCCTAGGGATGCCCTAGCCTAAGCCTAGGGGTGCCCTAGCCTAAGCCTAGGGGTGTCCTAGCCTAAGCCTAGGGGTGCCCTAGCCTAAGCCTAGGGGTGCCCTAGCCTTAGTCTAGTGGAGCCCTAGCCTTAGCCTAAGCCTAGTGGTGCCCTAGCCTAAGCCTAGATGTGCCCTAGCCTAAGCCTAGGGGTGCCCTACCCTAAGCTTAGGGGTGCCCTAGCCAAAGACTAGGGGTGCCCTAGCCTTAGGCTAGCTGCCTAAGCCTAGGGGTGCCCTAGCCTAAGCCTAGGGGTGCCCTAGCCTAAGCCTAGGGGTGCCCTAGCCTAAGCTTAGGGGTGCCCTAGCGTAAGCCTAGGTGTTCCCTAGCCTAAGCCTAGGGGTACCCTAGCCTAAGCCTATGGGTGCCCTAGCCTAAGCCTAGGGTGCCCTAGCCTAAGCCTAGGGGTGCCCTAGCCTAAGCCTTGGGGTGCCCTAGCCTAAGACTAGGGGTGCCCTAGCCTCAGCTTAGGGGTGCCCTAGCATAAGACGATGGGTGCCCTAGCCTAAGCTTAGGGGTGCCCTAGCCTAAGCCTAGGGGTCCCCTAGCCTAAGCCTAGGGGTCCCCTAGCCTAAGCCTAGGGGTGTCCTAGCCTAAGCCTAGGGGTGCCCTAGCTTTAGGCTAGGGGAGCCCTAGCCTTAGCCTAAGCCTAGGGGTGCCCTAGCCTAAGCCTAGGGGTGCCCGAGCCTAAGCCTATGGGTGCCCTAGCCTAAGCCTAGGGGTGCCCAAGCCTAAGCCTTGGGGTTCCCTAGCCTGAGCCTAGGGGTGCCCTAGTCTAAGCCTACGGGTGCCCTAGCCTAAGGCTAGGGGTGCCCTAGCCTTAGTCAAGTGGAGACCTAGCCTTAGCCTAAGCCTAGGGGTGCCCTAGCATAAGACTAGGGGTGCCCTAGCCTAAGCCTAGGGGTTCCCTACCCTAAGCCTACGGTTGCCCTAGCCTAAGCCTAGGGGTGCTCAAGCCTTAGGCTAGCTGAGCCCTAGCCTTAGCCTAAGCCTAGGGTTGCCCTAGCCTACGCCTAGTGGTGCCCTAGCCTTAGGCTAGGGAAGCCCTAGTCTTAGCCTAAGCCTAGGGGTGCCCTAGGCTAAGCCTAGGGGTGCCCTAGCCTAAGCTTAGGGATGCCCTAGTCTAACCTAGGGGTGCCCTAGCCTAAGCCTAGGGGTGCCCTAGGGTTAGGCAAGGGGAGCCCTTGCCTTAGCCTAAGCCTAGCGGTGTCCTAGGCCAAGCCTAGGGGTGCCCTAGCCTAAGCCTAGGGGTGCTCTAGCCTTAGACTAGGGGAGCCCTAACCGTAGCCTAAGCCTAGGGTTGCCCTAGCCTAAGCCTAGGGGTGCCATAACGTAAGGATAGGAGTGCCCTAGCCTTAGTCAAGTGGATCCCTAGCCTTAGCCTAAGCCTAGCAGTGCCCTATCCTAAGCCATGGGTTGCCTTAGCCTAAGCCTAGGGGTGCCCTAGCCTAAGCCTAGGGGTGCCATAGCGTAAGGATAGGGGTGCCCTAGCCTTAGTCAAGTGGAGCCCTAGCCTTAGGCTAAGCCTAGTGGTGCCCTATCCTAAGCCATGGGTTGCCTTATCCTAAGCCTAGGGGTGCCCTAGCCTAAGCCTAGGGATGCCCTACCCTAAGCCTAGGGGTGTCCTAGCCTTAGGTTAGGGGAGCCCTAGCCATAGCCTAATCCTAGGGGTGCCCTAGCCTAAGCCTAGGAGTGCCCTAGCATAAGCCTAGGGGTGCCCTAGCCTAAGCCTAGTGGTGCCCTAGCCTTAGTCTAGGGGAGCCCTAGCCTTAACCTAAGCCTAGGGGTGCCCTAGCCTACGCCTAGGGTGCCCTAGCCTAAGCCTAGGGGTGCCCTAGCCTTAGGCTAGGGGAGCCCTAGTCTTAGCCTAAGCTAGGGGTGCCCTAGGCTAAGCCTAGGGGTGCTCTAGCCTAAGCATAGGGTTGCCCTAGTCTAAGCCTAGGGGTGCCCTAGCGTAAGCCTAGGGGTGCCCTAGGGTTAGGCAAGGGGAGCCCTAGCCTTAGCCTAATCCTAGCGGTGTCCTAGCCTAAGCCTAGGGGTGCCCTAGCCTAAGCCTAGGGGTGCCGTAGCCTTAGACTAGGGGAGCCCTAGCCGTAGCCTAAGCCTAGGGGTGCCCTAGCCTAAGACTAGGGGTGCCCTAGCCTAAGCCTAGGGGTGCCCTAGCCTAAGGCTAGGGGTGCCCTAGCCTAAGGCTAGGGGATCCCTAGCCTTAGTCTAGTGGAGCCGTAGCTTTAGCCTAAGCCTAGGGGTGCCCTAGCCTAAGCCTAGGGGTGCCCTAGCCTTAGGCTAGCTGAGCCCTAGCATTAGGCTAAGCCTAGGGGTGACCTAGCCTACACCTACGGGTGCCCTAGCCTAAGCCTAGGGGTGCCATAACCTAAGCCTTGTGTTGCCCTATCCTAAGCCATGGGGTGCCTTAGCCTAATCCTAGGGGTGCCCTAGCCTACTCCTAGGGTTGCCCTACCCTAAGCCTAGGGGTGCCCTAGCCTTAGGCTAGGGGAACCCTACCCTTAGCCTAAGCCTAGGAGTGCCCTAGCCTAAGCCTACGGGTGTCCTAGCCTAAGCTTAGGGGTGCCCTACCCTAAGCCTAGGCGTGCCCTAGCCTTAGGCTAGGGGATCTCTAGCCTTAGCCTAAGCCTACGGGTGCCCTAGCTTATGCCTAGGCGTGCCCTAGCTTAAGCCTAGGGGTGCCCTAGCTTTAGGCTAGGGGAGCCCTAGCCTTAGCCTAAACCTAGGGGTGCCCTAGCGTAAGCCTAGGGGTGACCTAGCCTTAGCCTAAGCCTAGGGGTGCCATAGCCTAAGCCTAAGGGTGCCCTAACCTAAGCCTAGGGTGCCCTTGCCTAAGCCTAGGGGTGCCTTAGCCTAAGCCTAGGGGTGCCCTAGCCTAAGCCTAGGGGTGCCCTAGCCTAAGCCTAGGGGTGCCCAGGCCTTAGGCTAGAGGAGCCCTAGCCTTAGCCTAAGCCTCTGGCTGCCCCAGCCTAAGCATAGGGGTGCCCAAGCCTAAGCCTAGGGGTGCCCTACCCTAAGCCTAGGGGTGACCTACCCTAAGCCTCGGGGTGCCCTAGACTAAGCCTAGGTTTGCCCTAGCCTTAGGCTAGCTGAGCCCTAGTCTAAGCCTAAGCCTAGGGGTGCCCTAGCCTAAGCCTAAAGGTGCCCTAGCCTAAGCCTTGGGGTGCCCTAGCCTTAGGCTAGGGGAGCCCTAGCCTTAGCCTAAGCCTAGGGGTGCACTAGCCTAAGCTTAGGCGTGCCCTAGCCTAAGCCTAAGGGTGCCCTAGCCTAAGCCTAGGGGTGCCCTAGCCTAAGCTTAGGGGTTTCCTAGCCTAAGCCTAAGGGTGCCCTAGCCTAAGCCTAGTGGTGCCCTAGCCTTAGGCTAGGGAAGCCCTAGCCTTAGCCTAAGCCTAGGGGTGCCCTAGCCTAAGACTACGGGTGCCCTAGCCTAAGCTTAGGGGTGCCCTAGCCTAAGCCTAGGGGTGCCCTAGGGTTAGGCTAGGGGAGCCCTAGCCTTACCTAATCCTAGGGGTGCCCTAGCCTAAGCCTAGGAGTGCCCTATCCAAGGCCTAGGGGTTCCCTAGCCTTAGGCTAGGGGAGCCATAGCCTTAGCCTAAACCTAGGGGTGCCCTAGCCTCAGCCTAGGGGTGCCGTAGCCTCAGCCTAGGGGTGCCCTAGCCTAAGCCTAGGAGTGCCCTAGCCTAAGCCTAGGTGTACCCTAGCCTAAGCCTAGAGGTGCCCTAGCCTAAGCCTAGGGGTGCCCTAGCCTAAGCCTAGGGGTGCCCAGGCCTTAGGCTAGAGGAGCCCAGCCTTAGCCTAAGCCTATGGCAGCCCTAGCCTAAGCCTAGGGGTGCCCTAGCCTAAGCCTATGGTTGCCCTAGCCTAAGCCTAGGGGTGCCCTAGCTTTAGGGTAGGGGAGCACTAGCCTTAGCATAAGCCTAGGGGTGCCCTAGCCTAAGCCTAGGCATGCCCTAGCCTAAGCCTAGGGGTGCCCTACCCTAAGCCTAGGGGAGCCCTACCATAAGCCTAAGGGTGCCCTAGTCTAAGCCTAGGCTTGCCCTAGCCTAAGCCTAGGCTTGCCCTAGCCTTAGGCTAGCTGAGCCCTAGCCTAAGCCTAAGCCTAGGGGTGCCCTGGTCTAAGCCTAGGGGTGCCCTAGCCTAAGCCTAGGGGTGCCCTAACCTAAGCCTAGGGGTGCCCTAACCTTAGGGTAGCGGAGCCTTAGCCTTAGGCTAAGCCTAGGGGTGCCTTGCCTAAGACTAGGGGTGCCGTAGCCTAAGCTAAGGGGTGCCCTAGCCTAAGCCTAGGGGTGCCCTAGCCTAAGCCGAGGGGTGCCCTAGGGTTAGGCTAGGGGAACCCTAGCCTTAGCCTAAGCCTAGGAGTGCCCTAGCCTAAGACTAGGGGTGCCCTAGCCTAAGCCTATGGGTGCCCTAGCCTAAGCCTAGGGGTGCCCTAGCCTAGGCTAGGGGAGCCTAGCCTTAGCCTAAGCCTAGGGGTGCCCTAGCCTAAACCTAGTGGTGCCCTAGCCTAAGCCTAGGGGTGCCCTAGCCTAAGCCTAGGCTTGCCCTAGCCTTAGGCTAGGGGAGCCCTAACCTTAGCATAAGCCTAGGGGTGCCCTAGCCGAAGCCTAGGGGTACCCTAGCCTAAGCCTAGGGGGGCCCTAGCCTAAGCCTAGGGTTGCCCTAGCCTAAGCTTAGGGGTGCCCTAGCCTTAGTCTAGTGGAGCCCTAGCCTTAGCCTAAGCCTAGTGGTGCCCTAGCCTAAGCCTAGATGTGCCCTAACCTAAGCCTAGGGGTGCCCTAGCCTTAGGCTAGGGGAGCCCTAACCTTAGCCCAAGACTAGGGGTGCCCTAGCCAAAGACTAGCGGTGCCCTAGCCTAAGCTTAGGGGTACCCTAGCGTAAGCCTAGGGGTGCCCTAGCCTAAGCCTATGGGTGCCCTAGCCTAAGCCTAGGGGTGCCCTACACTAAGCCTAGGGGTGCCCGAGCCTAAGCCTATAGGTGCCCTAGCCTTAGCCTAAGCCTAGGGGTGCCCTAGCCTAAGCCTAGGGGTGCCCAAGCCTAAGCCTATAGTTGCCCTAGCCTAAGCCTAGGGGTGCCCTAGCCTTAGGCTAGGGGAGCCCTAGCCTTAGCCTAAGCCTAGGGGTGCCCTAGCCTAAGCCTAGGGGTTCCCTAGCCTAAGCCTAGGGGTGCCCTAGCCTAAGCCTAGGGTTGCCGTAGCCTAAGCCTAGGGGTGCTCAAGGCTTAGGCTTGCTGAGCCCTAGCCTTAGCCTAAGCGTAGTGGTGCCCTAGCCTACGCCTAGGGGTGCCCTAGCCTAAGCCTAGGGGTGTCCTAGCCTTAGGCTAAGGGAGCCCTAGTCTTAATGTAAGCTTAGGGTTGCCGTAGTCTAAGCCTAGGGGTGCACTAGCCTAAGCCTAGGGGTGCCCTAGGCTTAGGCAAGTGGAGCCCTAGCCTTAGCCTAAGCCTAGCGGTGTCCTAGCCTTAGCCTAGGGGTGCCCTAGCATAAGCCTAGGGTTGCCCTAGCATAAGCCTAGGGGTGCCCAACATAAGCCTAGGGTTGCCCTAGCATAAGCCTAGGGGTGCCCTAGCGTATGGCTAGGGGTGCCCTAGCCTTAGTCTAGTAGAACCCTAGCCTTAGCCTAAGCCTAGGGGTGCCCTATCCTAAGCCATGGGGTGCCTTAACCTAAGCCTAGGGGTGCCCTAGCCTAAGCCTAGGGATGCCCTACCCTAAGCCTAGGGGTGCCCTAGCCTTAGGCTAGGGGAGCCCTAGCCTTAGCCTAAGCCTAGGGGTGCCCTAGCCTAAGCCTAGGTGTGCCCTAGCCTAAGCCTACGGGTGTCCAAGCCTAAGCCTAGGGGTGCCCTACCCTAAGCCTAACGGTGCCCTAGCCTTAGGCCAGGGAGCCCTAGCCTTAGCCTAAGCCTTGGGGCACCCTAGCCTAAACCTAAGGGTTCCCTAGCCTAAGCCTAGGGGTGAGCTAGCCTAAGCCTAGGGGTGCGCTAGGCTAAGGCTAGGGGTGCCATAGCCTTAGTCTAGTGGAGCCCTAGCCTTAACCTAAGCTTAGGGGTGCCCTATCCTAAGCCTAGGGGTGCCCTAGCCTAAGCTTAGGGGTGCCCTAGCCTAAGCCTAGGGGTGCCCTAGCTCAAGCCTAGGGATGCCCTAGCGATAGGCTAGAGGAGCCCTAGCCTTAGCCTAAGCCTAGGCGTGCCCTAGCCTACGTCTAGGGGTGCCCTAGCCTAAGCCTTGGGGTACCCTAGCCTAAGCCTAGGGGTGCCCTAGCCTAAGGCTTGGGGTGCTCAAGCCTTAGTCTTGTGGAGTCCTCGCCTTACCCTAAGCCTAGAGGTGCCCTATCCTAAGCCATGGGGTGCCCTAGCCTAAGCCTAGGGGTGCGCTAGCCTAAGCCTAGGGTGCCCTAGCATAAGCCTAGGGTGCCCTAGCCTAAGCCTACGGGTGTCCAAGCCTAAGCCTAGGGGTGCCCTAGCCTAAGCCTAGGGGTGCCCTAGCCTTAGGCTAGGGGAGCCCTAGCCTTAGCCTAAGCCTTGGGGCGCCCTAGCCTAAACCTAGGGGATCCCTAGCTTAAGCCTAGGGGTGACCTAGCCTAAGCCTAGGGGTGCCCTAGCCTAAGACTAGTGGTGCCCTAGCCTAAGCTTAGGGGTGCCCTTGTCTAAGCCTAGGGGTGCCCTAGCCTAAGCCTAGGGGTGCCATAGGGTTAGGCAAGGGGAGCCCTACCCTTAGCCTAAACCTAGGGGTGCCCTAGCCTAAGATTTGGGGTGCCCTAGCCTAACACTATGGGTGCCCTAGCCTAAGCTTAGGGGTGCCCTAGCCTAAGACTAGGGGTTTCCTAGCCTTAGGCTTGGGGGCCCGAGCCTTAGCCTAAGCCTAGGGGTGCCCTAGGCTAAGCATAGTGGTGTCCTAGCCTAAGCCTAGGGGTGCTCTAGCCTAAGCCTGGGGGTGCCCTAGCCTTAGACTAGGGGACCCTAGCCTTAGGCTAGGGGAGCCCTAGCCTTAGCCTAAGCATTGGGGCGCCCTAGCCTAAACCTTGTGGTTCCCTAGCCTAAGCCTAGGGGTGATCTACTCTAAGCCTAGGGTGCCCTAGGCTAAGGCTAGGGGTGCCCTAGCCTTAGTCTAGTGGAGCCCTAACCTTAGCCTAAGCTTAGGGGTGCCCTATCCTAAGCCTAGGGGTGCCCTAGCCTAAAACTAGTGGTGCCCTACAATAAACCTATGGTTGCCCTAGCCTAAGCCTAGGGGTGCCCTAGCGTAAGGCTAGGGGTGCCCTAGCCTTAGTCTAGTGGAGCCCTAGCCTTAGCCTAAGCCTAGGGGTGCCCTATCCTAAGCCATGGGGTGCCCTAGCCTAAGCCCAGGGTGCCCTAGCCTAAGCCTACGGTTGCCCTACACTAAGCCTAGGGGTGCCCTAGTCTTAGGCTAGGGGAGCCCTAGCCTTAGCCTAAGCCTAGGGGTGCCCTAAACTAAGCCTAGGGGTGTCCTAGCCTTAGGCTAGGGGAGCCCTAACCTTAGCCTAAGCCTAGGGGCGCCCTTGTCTAAACCTAGGGGTTCCCTAGCCTAAGCCTAGGGGTGCCCTAGGCTAAGGCTAGGGGTGCCCTAGCCTTAGTCTAGTGGAGCCCTAGCCTTAGCCTAAGCTTAGGGGTGCCCTATCCTAAGCCTAGGGGTGCCCTAGTCTAAGCCAAGGTGTGCCCTAGCCTAAGGCTAGCGGTGCCCTTGCCTTAGGCTAGGGGAGCCCTAGCCTTAGTCTAAGCCTAGGTGTGCCCTAGCCCAAGTCTAGGGATGCCCTAGCGTTAGGCTAGAGGAGCCCTAGCCTTAGCCTAAGCCTAGGGGTGCCCTAGCCCAAGCCTAGGAGTGCCCTAACCTCAGGCTAGGGGAGCCCTAGCCTTAGCCTAAGCCTTGGGGTGCCCTAGCTTAAACCTAGGGGTTCCCTAGCCTAAGCCTAGGGGTGCCCTAGCGTAAAGCTAGGGGTGCCCTAGCCTTAGTCTAGTGGAGCCCTAGCCTTAGCCTAAGCCTAGGGGTGCCCTATCCTAAGCCATGGGGTGCCCTAGCATAAGCCTAAGGGTGCCCTAGCTTAAGCCTACGGTTGCCCTACCCTAAGCCTAGGGGTGCCCTGGTCTTAGGCTAGGGGAGCCCTAGCCTTAGCCTAAGCCTAGGGGTGCCCTAGCCTAAGCCTAGGGGTGCCCTAGCCTAAGCCTACGGGTGTCCTAGCCTAAGCCTAGGGGTGCCCTACCCTAAGCCTAGGGGTGCCCTAGCCTAAGCCGACGGGTGCCCTAGCGTAAGCCTAGGGCTGCCCTAGCCTAAGCCTAGGGCTGCCCTTGCCTAAGCCTAGGGGTGCCCTAGCCTAAGCCTAGGGGTGCCCTAGCCTAAGCCTAGGGGTGTCCTAGCCTAAGCCTAGGGGCGCCCTAGCCTAAGCCTAGGGGTGCCCTAGCCTTAGGCAAGGGGAGCCCTAGCCTTAGCCTAAGCCTTGGGGTGCCCTAGCTTAAACCTAGGGGTTCCCTAGCCTAAGCCTAGGGGTGACCTAGCCTAAGCCTAGGGGTGCCCTAGGCTAAGGCTAGTGGTGCCCGAGCCTTAGTCTAGTGGAGCCCTAGCCTTACACTAAGCCTAGGTTTGCCTTAGCCCAAGCCTAGGGATGCCCTAGCGTTAGGCTAGAACAGCCCTAACTTAGCCTAAGCCTAGGGGTGCCCTAGCCTAAGCCTAAGGGTGCCCTAGCCTAAGTCTAGGAGTGCCCTAGCCTAAGCCTAGGTGTACCCAAGCCTTAGGCGAGGAGAGTCCTCGCCTCAGCCTAAGCCTTGGGGTGCCCTAGCCTAAGCCTAGGGGTGCCCTAGCCTAAGCCTAGGGGTGCCCTAGCCGAAGCCTAGGGATGCCCTAGCGTTAGGCTAGAGGAGCCCTGGCCTTACCCTAAGCCTAGGGGTGCCCCAGCCTAAGCCTAGGGGTGCCCTAGCCTAAGTCTAGGGGTGCCTAGACTAAGCATAGGGGTGCCCTAACCTAAGCCTAGGGGTTCCCTACCTAAGCCTAGGGGTTCCCTTGCCTTAGCCTACGGGTGCCCTAGCCTAAGGCTAGGGGTGCCCTAGCCTTAGGCTAGGGGAGCCCTAGCCTTAGCCTAAACCTAGGGGTGCCCTAGCCTGAGCCTAGGGGTGCCCTAGCGTAAGCATAGGGGTGCCCTAGCCTAAGCCTAGGGTTGCCCTAGCCTAAGCCTAGGGGTGCCCTAGCCTAAGCCTAGTTGTACCCAAGCCTTAGGCGAGGAGAGTCCTCGCCTCAGCCTAAGCCTTGGGGTGCCCTAGCCTAAGCCTAGGGGTGCCCTAGCCTAAGCCTAGGGGTGCCCTAGCCGAAGCCTAGGGGTGTCCTAGCCTAAGCCTAGGGGCGCCCTAGCCTAAGCCTAGGGGTGCCCTAGCCTTAGGCAAGGGGAGCCCTAGCCTTAGCCTAAGCCTTGGGGTGCCCTAGCTTAAACCTAGGGGTTCCCTAGCCTAAGCCTAGGGGTGACCTAGCCTAAGCCTAGGGGTGCCCTAGGCTAAGGCTAGTGGTGCCCGAGCCTTAGTCTAGTGGAGCCCTAGCCTTACACTAAGCCTAGGTTTGCCTTAGCCCAAGCCTAGGGATGCCCTAGCGTTAGGCTAGAACAGCCCTAGCTTAGCCTAAGCCTAGGGGTGCCCTAGCCTAAGCCTAAGGGTGCCCTAGCCTAAGTCTAGGGGTGCCCTAGCCTAAGCCTAGGTGTACCCAAGCCTTAGGCGAGGAGAGTCCTCGCCTCAGCCTAAGCCTTGGGGTGCCTTAGCCTAAGCCTAGGGGTGCCCTAGCCTAAGCCTAGGGGTGCCCTAGCCGAAGCCTAGGGATGCCCTAGCGTTAGGCTAGAGGAGCCCTGGCCTTACCCTAAGCCTAGGGGTGCCCCAGCCCAAGCCTAGGGGTGCCCTAGCCTAAGTCTAGGGGTGCCTAGACTAAGCATAGGGGTGCCCTAACCTAAGCCTAGGGGTTCCCTACCTAAGCCTAGGGGTTCCCTTGCCTTAGCCTACGGGTGCCCTAGCCTAAGGCTAGGGGTGCCCTAGCCTTAGGCTAGGGGAGCCCTAGCCTTAGCCTAAACCTAGGGGTGCCCTAGCCTGAGCCTAGGGGTGCCCTAGCGTAAGCATAGGGGTGCCCTAGCCTAAGCCTAGGGTTGCCCTAGCCTAAGCCTAGGGGTGCGCTAGCGTAAGGCTAGGGGTGCCCTAGCCTTAGTCCAGTGGAGCCCTATCCTTAGCCTGAGCCTAGGGGTGCCCTATCCTAAGCCTAGGGGTGCCCTAGCCTAAGCCGAGGGTTACCCTACCCTAAGCCTAGGGTTGCCCTAGTCTTAGCTAGGGGAGCCCTAGCCTTAGCCTAAACCTAGGGGTGCCCTAGCCTATGCCTAGGGGTGCCCTAGCCTAAGCCTACGGGTGTCCTAGCCTAAGCCTAGGGGTGCCCTACCCTAAGCCTAGGGTTGCCCTAGCCTTAGGCTAGGGGAGCCCTAGCCTTAGCCTAAGGCTTGGGGCGCCCTAGCCTAAACCTAGGGGTTCCCTAGCCCAAGCCCAGGGGTGCCCTAGGCTAAGGCTAGGGGTGCCCTAGCCTTAGTCTAGTGGAGCCGTAGCCTTAGCCTACGCTTAGGGGTGCCCTATCCTAAGCCTAGGGGTGCCCTAGCCTTAGCCTAAGCCTAGGGGTGCCCTAGCCTCAGCCTAGGGGTGCCCTAGCCTAAGTCTAGGGGTGCCCTAGCCTAAGCCTAGGTGTACCCTAGCCTTAGGCTAGGGGAGTCCTCGCCTTACCCGAAGCCTTGGAGTGCCATAGCCTAAGCCTAGGGGTGCCCTAGCCGAAGCCTAGGGGTGCCCTAGCCCAAGCCTAGGGATGCCCTAGCGTTAGGCTAGAGGAGCCCTAGCCTTACCCTAAGCCTAGGGGTGCCCTAGCCTAAGCCAAGGGGTGCCCTAACCTAAGCCTAGGGGTGCCCTAGCTTAAGCCAAGGGGTAACTTAGCCTTAGGCTAGGGGAGCCCTAGCCTTAGCCTAAGCCTAGGGGTGCCCCAGCCTAAGCCTAGGGGTGCCCTAGCCTAAGTCTAGGGGTGCCTAGTCTAAGCATAGGGGTGCCCTAACCTAAGCCTAGGGATTCCCTACCTAAGACAAGGGGTGCCCTAGCCTAAGCTACGAGTGCCCAAGCCTAATCCTAGGGGTGCCCTAGCCTTAGGCTAGGGAAGCCCTAGCCTTAGCCTAAACCTAGGCGTGCCCTAGCCTAAGCCTAGGGCTCCCCTAGCCTAAGCCTGGGGGTGCCCTAGCCTAAGCCTAGGGGTGCCCTAGCCTAAGCCTAGGGGTACAGAAGCCTTAGGCTAGGGGAGCCCTAGCCTTAGCCTAAGCCTAGGTTTGCCCCAGCCTAAGCCTAGGGGTGCCCTGGCCTAAGTGTAGGGGTGCCCTAGCCTAAGCATAGGGGTGCCCTAACCTAAGCCTACGGGTGCCCTAGCCTAAGCCTAGGGGTGCCCTAGCCTTAGGCTAGGGAAGCCCTAGTCTTAGTCTAAGCCTAGGGTTGCCCTAGCCTAAGCCTAGGGGTGCCCTAGCCTAAGCCTAGGGGTGCTCTAGCCTAAGCGTAGTGGTGCCCTAGCCTAAGCCTAGGGGTTCCCTAGCCTAAGCCTAGGGGTGCCCCAGCCTAAGCCTAGGAGTGCCGTATCCCAAGCCTAGGGGTGCCCTAGCGTTAGGCTAGAGGAGCCCTAGCCTGAGCCTAAGCCTAGGGGTACCCTATCCTAAGCCTAGGGGTGCCCTAGCCTAAGTCTTGGGTTGCCCTAGCCTAAGCATAGGGGTACCCTAGCCTTTAGATAGGGGAGTCCTCGCCTTAGCCGAAGCCTTGGGGTGACGTAGCCTAAGCCTAGGGGTGCCCTAGCCTAAGCCTAGGGGTGCCCTAGCCTAAGTCTAGGGGTGCCCTAGCCTAAGCCTTGGGGTACCCTAGCCTAAGCCTAGGGGTGCCCTAGCCTAAGCCTAGAGGTGCCCTAGCCTAAGGCTAGGGGTGCCCTAGCCTAAGGCTAGGGGTGCCCTAGCCTAAGCCTAGGGGTGCCCTAGCCTTAGGCTAGGGGAGCCCTAGCCTTAGCCTAAGCCTTGGGGTGCCCTAGCCTAAACCTAGGGGTTCCCTAGCCTAAGCCTAGGGGTGACCTAGCCTAAGCCTAGGGGTGCCCTAGCCTAAGACTAGGGGTGCCCTAGCCTAAGCTTAGGGGTGCCCTAGTCTAAGCCTAGGGGTACCCTAGCCTAAGCCTAGGTGTGCCCTAGGGTTAGGCAAGGGGAGCCCTAGCCTTAGCCTAAACCTAGGGGTGCCCTAGCCTAAGCTTTTGGGTGCCCTAGTCTAAGACTATGGGTGCCCTAGCCTAAGCCTAGGGGTGCCAGCCTAAGCCTAGGGGTGCCCTAGCCTAAGCCTAGGGGTGCCCTAGCCTTAGGCTTGGGGGCCCTAGCCTTAGCCTAAGCCTAGGGGTGCCCTAGCCTAAGCCTAGTGGTGTCCTAGCCTAAGCCTAGGGGTGCCCTAGCCTAAACCTGGGGGTGCCCCAGCCTTAGACTAGGGGACCTTAGCCTTAGGCTAGGGGAGCCCAAGCCTTAGCCTAAGCCTTGGGGCGCCCTAGCCTAAACCTTGGGGTTCCCTAGCCTAAGCCTAGGGGTGAGCTAACCTAAGCCTAGGGGTGCCCTAGGCTAAGGCTAGGGGTGCCCAAGCCTTAGTCTAGTGGAGCCCTAATCTTAACCTAAGCTTAGGGGTGCCCTATCCTAAGCCTAGGGGTGCCCTAGCCTAAACCTAGTGGTGCCCTACCATAAACCTAGGGTTGCCCTAGCCTAAGCCTAGGGGTGCCCTAGCGTAAGTCTAGGGGTGCCCTAGCCTTAGTCTAGTGGAGCCCTCGCCTTAGCCTAAGCCTAGGGGTGCCCTATCCTAAGCCATGGGGTGCCCTAGCCTAAGCCTAGGGGTGCCCTAGCCTAAGCCTACGGTTGCCCTACCCTAAGCCTAGGGGTGCCCTAGTCTTAGGCTAGGGGAGCCCTAGCTTTAGCCTAAGCCTAGGGGTGCCCTAGCCTAAGCCTAGGGGTGCCCTAGCCTAAGCCTACGGGTGTCCTAGCCTAAGCCTAGGGGTGGCCTACCCTAAGCCTAGGGGTGCCCTAGCCTTAGGCTAGGGGAGCCTTAGCCTTAGCCTAAGCCTAGGGGCGCCCTAGTCTAAACCTAGGGGTTCCCTAGCCTAAGCCTAGGGGTGAGCTAGCCTAAGCCTAGGGGTGCCCTAGGTAAGGCTAGGGGTGCCCTAGCCTTAGTCTAGTGGAGCCCTAGCCTTAGCCTAAGCTTAGGGGTGCCCTATCCTAAGCCTAGGAGTGCCCTAGCCTAAGCCTAGGGGTGCCCTAGCCTAAGGCTAGCGGTGCCCTTGCCTTAGGCTAGGGGAACCCTAGCCTTAGTCTAAGCCTAGGGGTGCCCTAGCCCAATTCTAGGTATGCCCTAGCGTTAGGCTAGAGGAGCCCTAGCATTAGCGTAAGCCTAGGGGTGCCCTAGCCTAAGCCTAGGGGTGCCCTAGCCTTAGTCTATGGGTGCCCTAGCCTAAGCCTAGGTGTACCCTAGCCTTAGGCTAGGGGAGTCCTCACCTTAGCCGAAGCCTTGAGGTGCCCTAGCCTAAGTCTAGGGGTGCCCTAGCCTAAGCCTAGGGGTTCCCTAGCCCAAGACTAGGGATGCCCTAGCGTTAGGCTAGAGGAGTCCTGGCCTTACACTAAGCCTAGGGGTGCCATAGCCTAAGTCTAGGGGTGCCCTAGCTTAAGCCTAGGGGTTCCTTAGCCTTAGGCCAGGGGAGCCCTAGCCTTAGCCTAAGCCTAGGGGTGCCCCAGCTTAAGCCTAGGGGTGCCCTAGCCTAAGTCTAGGGGTGCCTAGCCTAAGCATATGGGTGCCCTAACCTAAGCCTAGGGGTGCCCTACCTAAGCCTATGGATGCCCTAGCCAAAGCCGACGGATGCCCTAGCGTAAGCCTAGGGATGCCCTAGCCTAAGCCTAGGGGTGCCCTAGCCTAAGCCTAAGGGTGCCCTAGCCTAATCCGAGGGGTGACCTAGCCTAAGCCTAGGGGTGCCTTAGCCTTAGGCTAGTGGAGCCCTAGCCTTAGCCTAAGCCTAGGGGTGCCCTAGCCTAAGTCTAGGGGTGCCCTAGCCTAAGCCTATGGGTGTCCTAGCCTAAGCCTAGGGGTGCCCTACCTTAAGCCAAGGGTTGCCCTAGCCTTAGGCTAGGGGAGCCCTAGCCTTAGCCTAAGCCTTGGGGCGCCCTAGCCTAAACCTAGGGGTTCCCTAGCCTAAGCCTAGGGGTGACCTAGCCTAAGCCTAGGGGTGCCCTAGGCTAAGGCTAGGGGTGCCCAAGCCTTAGTCTAGTGGAGCCCTAGCCTTACTCTAAGCCTAGGGGTGCCTTAGCCCAAGCCTAGGGATGCCCTAGCGTTAGGCTAGAGGAACCCTAGCTTAGCCTAAGCCTAGGGGTGCCCTAGCCTAAGCCTAAGGGTTCCCTAGCCTAAGTCTAGGGGTGCCCTAGCCTAAGCCTAGGTGTACCCAAGCCTTAGGCTAGGAGAGTCCTCGCCTCAGCCTAAGCCTTGGGGTGCCCTAGCCTAAGCCTAGGGGTGCCCTAGCCGAAGCCTAGGGATGCCCTAGCGTTAGGCTAGAGGAGCCCTGGCGTTACCCTAAGCCTAGGGGTGCCCCAGCCTAAGCCTAGGGGTGCCCCAGCCTAAGCCTAGGGGTGCCCTAGCCTAAGTCTAGGGGTGCCTAGCCTAAGCATAGGGGTGCCCTAACCTAAGCCTAGGGGTTCCCTACCTAAGCCTAGGGGTTCCCTAGCCTAAGCCTACGGGTGCCCTAGCGTAAGCCTAGGGGTGCCCTTGCCTTAGGCTAGGGGAGCCCTAGCCTTAGCCTAAACCTAGGGGTGCCCTAGCCTGAGCCTAGGTGTGCCCTAACTTAAGCATAGGGGTGCCCTAGCCTAAGCCTAGGGTTGCCCTAGCCTAAGCCTATGGTGCGCTAGCGTAAGGCTAGGGGTGCCCTAGCCTTAGTCCAGTGGAGCCCTAGCCTTAGCCTAAGCCTATGGGTGCCCTATCCTAAGCCTAGGGGTGCCCTAGCCTAAGCCTAGGGTTGCCCTACCATAAGCCTAGGGGTGCCCTAGTCTTAATCTAGGGGAGCCCTAGCCTTAGCCTAAGCCAAGGGGTGCCCTAGCCTAAGCCTAGGAGAGCCCTAGCCTAAGCCTACGGGTGTCCTAGCCTAAGCCTAGGGGTGCCCTACCCTAAGCCTAGGGTTGCCCTAGCCTTAGTCTAGGGGAGCCTTAGCCTTAGCCTAAGCCTTGGGGCGCCCTAGCCTAAACCTAGGGGTTCCCTAGCGTAAGACTAGGGGTGCCCTAGGCTAAGCCTAGTGGTGCCCTTGCCCAAGCCTAGGCATGCCCTAGTGTTAGGCTAGAGGAGCCCTAGCCTTAGCCTAAGCCTAGGGGTGCCCTAGCTTCAGCCTAGGGGTCCCCTAGCCTAAGTCTAGGGGTGCCCTAGCCTAAGCCTAGGTGTACCCTAACCTTAGGCTAGGGGAGTCCTCGCCTTAGCCGAAGCCTTGGGGTGCCATAGCCTAAGTCTAGCGGTGCCCTAGCCTAAGCCTAGGGGTGCCCTAGCCTAAACCTAGGGGTGCCCTAGCCTAAGGCTAGGGGTGCCCTAGCATTAGGTTAGGGGAGCCCTAGTCTTAGTCTAAGCCTAGGGGTGCCTTAGCCTAAGCCTAGGGGTGCCGTAGCCCAAGCCTAGGGATGCCGTAGCGTTAGGCTAGAGGAGCCCTAGCCTGAGCCTAAGCCTAGGGGTGCCCTAGCCTAAGCCTAGGGGTGCCCTAGCCTAAGTCTAGGGGTGCCCTAGCCTAAGCCTAAGGGTACCCTAGCCTTAGGCTAGGGGAGTCCTCGCCTTAGCCGAAGCCTTGGGGTGCCCTAGCCTAAGCCTAGGGGTGCCCTAACGTAAGCCTAGGGGTGCCCTAGCCCAAGCCTTGGGATGCCCTAGCGTTATGCTAGAGGAGCCCTACCCTTTGCCTATGCCTAGGGGTGCCCTAGCCTAAGTCTAGGGGTGCCCTAGCCTAAGCCTAGGGGTCCCCTAGCCTTTGGCTAGGGGAGCCCTAGCCTTAGCTTAAGCCTAGGTTTTCCCTAGCCTAAGCCTAGGGGTGCCCTAGCCTAAGGCTAGGGGTGCCCTAGCCTTAGTCTAGTGGAGCCCTCGCCCTAGCCAAAGCCTAGGGGTGCCCTATCCTAAGCCATGGGGTGCCCTAGCCTAAGCCTTGGTGTGGCCTAGCCTAAGCCTACGGTTGCCCTAGCCTAAGCCTAGGGGTGCCCTAGCCTTAGACTAGGGGAGCCCTAGCCTTAGCCTAAGCCTAGGGGTGACCTAGCCTAAGCCTAGGGGTGCACTAGCCTAAGCCTACGGGTGTCCTAGTCTAAGCCTAGGGGTTGCCTAGCCTAAGCATAGGGGTTGCCTATCGTTAGGCTAGAGGAGCCCTAGCTTAGCCTAAGCCTACGGGTGCCCTAGCAGAAGCCTAGGGGTGCCTTAGCCTTAGGCTAGGGAAGCCCTAGCCTAAGCCTAGGCGTGCCTTAGCCTAAGCCTAGGGCTGCCCTAGCCTAAGCCTAGGGGTTCCCTAGCCTAAGCCTAGGGGTGCCCTAGCCTAAGCCTAGGGGTGCCTTAGCCTAAACCTAGGGATGCCGAAGCCTAAGCCTAGGGGTGCCCTAGCCTAAGCCTACGGGTGTTCTTGCCTAAGCCTAGGGGTGCACTAGCCTAAGCCTAGGGGTGCTCTAGCCTTAGGCTAGGGGAACCCTAGCCTTAGAATAAGCCTTGGGGCACCCTAGCCAAAACTTAGGGGTTCCCTAGCCTTAGGCTAGGGGAGCCCTAGCCTTAGCCTAAGCCTACGGGTGCCCTAGCCGAAGCCTAGGGATGCCCTAGCGTTAGGCTAGAGGAGCCGTAGCCTTAGCCTAAGCCTAGGGGTGCCCTAGCCTAAGCCTAAAGGTGCGCTAGCCTAAGTCTAGGGGTGCCCTAGCCTAAGCCTAGGGGTACCCTAGCCTTTGGTTAGAGGAGCCCTTGCCTTAGCCTAAGCCTAGGGGTGCCCTAGCCTAAGCCTAAGGGTGCCCTAGCCTAAGCCTAGGTGTCCCCTAGCCTAAGCCTAGGGAAGCCCTAGCCTTAGCCTAAACCTAGGGGGCCCTAGCCTAATCCTAGGGGTGCCCTAGCCTAAGCCTAGGGTGCCCTAGCCTAAGCCTAGGGTTGCCCTAGCCTAAGCCTAGGGTTGCCCTAGCCTAAGCCTGGGGGTGCCCTAGCGTGAGGCTAGGGGTGCCCTAGCCTTAGTCCAGTGGAGAACTAGCCTTAGCCTAAGCCTAGGGGTGCCCTATCCTAAGACATGGGGTGCCGTAGCCTAAGCCTAGGGGTACCCTAGCCTAAGCCTAGGGTTGCCCTACCCTAACCCTAGGGGTGCCCAAGTCTTAGGCTAGGGGAGCCCTAGCCTTAGCCAAAGCCTTGGGGCGCCCTATCCTAAACCTAGGGGTTCCCTAGCCTAAGCCTAGGGGTGAGCTAGCCTAAGCCTAGGGGTGCCCTAGGCTAAGGCTAGGGGTTTCCTAGCCTAAGCCTAGGGGTGCCCTAACCTAAGCCTAGGGTTGCCCTAGCCTTAGGCTAGGGGAGCCCTAGCCTCAGCAAAAGCCTGGGGCGCCCTAGCCTAAACCTAGGGGTTCCCTAGCCTAAGCCTAAGGGTGAGCTAGCCTAAGCCTAGGGGTGCCCTAGGCTAAGGCTAGGGGTGCCCTAGCCTTAGTCTAGTGGAGCCCTAGCCTTAGCCTAAGTTTAGGAGTGCCCTATCCTAAGCCTAGGGGTGCCCTATGCTAAGGCTAGGGGTGCCCTAGCCATAGGCTAGGGGAGCCCTAGCCTTAGTCTACGCCTAGGGGTGCCCTAGCCCAAGCCTAGGGATGCCCTAGCGTTAGGCTAGAGGAGCCCTAGCCTTAGCCTAAGCCTAGGGGTGCCCTAGCCTAAGCCTAGGGGTGCCCTAGCCTAAGTCTAGGGGTGCCCTAGCCTAAGCCTAGGTGTACTCTAGCCTTAGGCTAGGGGAGTCCTCGCCTTAGCCGAAGCCTTGGGGTGCCCTAGCCTAAGCCTTGGGGTGCCCTAGCCTAAGCCTAGGGGTGCCTTAGCACAAGCCTAGGGATGCCCTAGCGTTAGGCTAGAGGAGCCCTAGCCTTACCCTAAGCCTAGGGGTGCCCTAGCCTAAGCCTAGGAGTGCCCTAGCCTAAGTGTAGGGGTGCCCTAGCTTAAGCTTAGGGGTACCCTAGCCTTAGGCTAGGGGAGCCCTAGCCTTAGCCTAATCATAGGGGTGCCCCAGACTAAGCCTAGGGGTGCCCTAGCCTAAGTCTAGGGGTGCCTAGCCTAAGCATAGGGGTTCCCTACCTAAGCCTAGGGGTGCCCTAGCCTAAGCCTACGGGTGTCCTAGCCTAATCCTAGGGGTGCCCTAGCCTTAGGCTACGGAAGCCCTAGCCTTAGCCTAAGCCTAGGGGTGCCCTAGCCTAAGCGTAGGGCTGCCCTAGCCTAAGCCTAGGGCTTCCCTAGCCTAAGCCTAGTGGTGCCCTATCCTAAGCCTAGGGGTGCCCTAGCCTAAGCCTAGGGGTGCCCTAGCCTAAGCCTAGGGGTGCCCTAGCCTAAGCATAGGGGTGCCCTATCCTAAGCCTAGGGGTGCCCTAGCCTAAGTCTAGCGGTGCCCTAGCCTAAGCCTACCGGTGTCCTAGCCTAAGCCTAGCGGTGCCCTAGCCTAAGCCTAGGGGTGCCCTAGACTTAGGCTAGGGGAGCCCTTGCCTTAGCCTAAGCCTTGGGGCGCCCTAGCATAAACCTAGGGGTTCCCTAGCCTTAGCCTAGGGGTGACCTAGCCTAACACTAGGGGTGCCCTAGGCTAAGGCTAGGGGTGCCCTAGCCTTAGTCTAGTGGAGCCCTATCCTTAGCCTAAGCTTAGGGGTGCCCTATGCTAAGCCTAGGGTTGCCCAAGCCTAAGCCTAGAGGTGCCCTAGCCCAAGCCTAGGGGTGCCCTAGCCTAAGCCTAGGGGTGCCCTACCCTAAGCCTAGGGTTTCCCTAGCCTAAGCCTAGGGGTGCCCTAGCCTTAGTCTAGTGGAGCCCTAGCCTTAGCCTAAGCTTAGGGGTGCCCTATCCTAAGCCTATTGTGCCCTAGTCTAAGCCTCTGGGTCCCCTAGCCTAAGGGTAGGGGTGCCCAAGCCTTAGGCTAGAGGACCCCTAGCCTTAGCCTAAGCCTAGGGGTGCCCTAGCCTACGCCTAGGGGTGCCATAGCCTACGTCAAGGGGTGCCCTAGCCTAAGCTTAGTGGTGCCCTAGCCTAAGCCTAGGGTTGCCCTAGCCCAAGCCTAGGGATGCCGTAGCGTTAGGCTAGAGGAACCCTAGCCTTACCCTAAGCCTAGGGGTGCCCTAGCCTTAGGCTAGGGGAGCCCTAGCCTTTGCCTAAGCCTAGGGGTGCCCCATACTACGCCTAGGGGTGCCCTAGCCTAACTCTAGGGGTGCCTAGCCTAAGCATAGGGGTGCCCTATCCTAAGCCTAGGGGTTCCCTACCTAAGCTTAGGGGTGCTCTAGCCTAAGCCTACGGGTGCCCTAGCCTAAGCCTACGGGTGCCCTAGCCTAAGCCTAGGGGTGCCCTAGCCTTGGGCTAGGGAAGCCCTAACCTTAGCATAAGCCTAGGGGTGCCCTAGCCTAAGCCTAGGACTGCCCTAGCCTAAACCTAGGGCTGCCCTAGCCTACGCCTAGGGATGCCCTAGCCTTAGCCTAAACCTAGGGGGCCCTAGCCTAAACGTAGGGGGCCCTAGCCTAAGCCTAGGGGTGCCCTAGCCTAAGCATACGGTTGCCCTAGGCTAAGCCTAGGGGTGCTCTAGCCTAAGCCTAGGGGTGCCCTAGCCTTAGTACAGTGGAGCCCTAGCCTTAGCCTAAGCCTAGGGGTGCCCTAGACTAAGACATGGGATGCCGTAACGTAAGCCTAAGGGTGCCCTAGCCTAAGCCTAGGGGTGCCCTAGCCTAAGTCTTGGGGTGCCCTAGCCTAAGCTTAGGGGTGCCCTAGCCTAAGCCTAGGGGTCCCTAGCCTAAGCCTAGTGGTGCCCTAGTGTTAGGTGAGGGGAGCCCTAGCCTTAGCCTAATCCTAGTGGTGCCCTAGCCTAAGCCTAGGAGTGCCCTAGCCAAACCCTGGGGTGTCCTAGCCTTAGGATAGGGGAGACCTAGCCTTAGCCTAATCCTAAGGGTGCCCTAGCCTAAGCCTAGGAGTGCCCTAGCCAAAGCCTAGGGGTGCCCTAGCCTTAGGATAGGGGAGACCTAGACTTAGCCTAAGCCTACGGCTGCCCTAGCTTAAGCATAGGGGTGCCCTAGCCTAAGCCTAGGGTTGCCCTAGCCTTAGGCTAGGGGAGCACTAGCCTTAGCCTAAGCCTATGGGTGCCCTAGCCTCAGCCTAGGGGTTCCCTAGCCTCAGCCTAGGGGTGCCCTAGCCTAAGCTTAGGAGAGCCCTAGCCTAAGCCTAGGGGTGCCTTAGACTAAGCCTAGGGGTGACCTAGCCTTAACCTAAGCCTAGGGGTGCCCTAGCCTAAGCCTAAGGGTGCCCTAACCTAAGACTAGGGTGCCCTTGCCTAAGCCTAGGGATGCCGTAGCCTAAGCCTAGGGGTCCCCTAGCCTTAGCCTAAGCCTAGGGGTGCCCTAGGCTAAGCCTAGGGGTGCCCTAGCCTAAGCCTAGGGGTGCCCTAGCCTAAGCCTAGGGGTGCCCAGGCCTTAGGCTAGAGTAGCCCTAGCTTTAGCTTAAGCTTAGGGGTGCCTTAGTCTAACCCTAGGGTTGCCCTAGCCTTAGGCTAGGGGAGCACTAGCCTTAGCCTAAGCCTAAGGGTGCCCTAGCCTAAGCCTAGGCGTGCCCTAGCCTAAGCCTAGGGGTGCCCTACCCTAAGCCTAGGGGTGCCGTACCCTAAGCCTAGGGGTGCCCTAGCCTAAGCCTAGGCTTGCCCTAGCCTTAGGGTAGTTGAGCCCTAGCCTAAGCCTAAGCCTAGGGGTGCACTAGCCTAAGCCTAGGGGTGCCCTAGCCTAAGCCTAGGGGTGCCCTAGCCTAAGCCTAGGGGTGCCCTAGCCTAAGACTATGGCTGCCCTAGCCGAAGCCTATGGGTGCCCTAGCCTAACCATAGGGGTGCGCTAGCCTTAGGCTAGGGGAGCCCTTGCCTTAGCCTAAGCCTTGGGGCGCCCTAGCCTAAACCTAGGGGTTCCCTAGCTTTAGGCTAGTGGAGCCCTAGCCTTAGCCTAAGCTTAGGGGTGCCCTAGCCGAAGCCTAGGGATGCCCTAGCGTTAGGCTAGAGGAGCCCTAGCCTTAGCTTAAGCCTAGGGGTGTCCTAGCCTAAGCCTATAGGTGCCCTAGCCTAAGTCTAGGGGTGTCCTAGCTTAAGCCTAGTGGTACCCTAGCCTTAGGCAAGAGGAGCCATAGCCTTAGCCTAAGCCTAGGGGTGCCCTAGCCTAAGCCTAAGGGTGCCCTAGCCTAAACCTAGGGGGCCCGAGCCTAAGCCTAGGGGTGCCCAGGCCTTAGGCTAGAGTAGCCCTATCTTTAGCTTAAGCTTAGGGGTGCCTTAGTCTAAGCCTAGGGGTCCCCTAGCCTAAGCCTAGGGATGCCATAGCCTTAGCATAAACCTAGGGGGCCCTAGCCTCAGCCTAGGGGTTCCCTAGCCTAAGCCTATCGGTGCCTTAGCGTAAGGCTAGGGGTGCCCTAGCCTTAGTACAGTGGAGCCCTAGCCATAGCCTAATCCTAGGGGTGCCCTAGACTAAGACATGGGGTGCCGTAGCCTAAGCCTAGGGGTGCCCTAGCCTAAGCCTAGGGTTTCCCTACCCTAAGCCTAGGGGTGCCCTAGTCTTAGGCTAGGGGAGCCCTAGCCTTAGCCTAAGCCTAGAGGTGCCCTAGCCTAAGCCTAGGGGTGCCCTAGCCTAAGCCTACTGGATTCCTAGCCTAAGCCTAGGGGTGCCCTACCCTAAGCCTAGGGTTTCCCTAGCCTAAGCCTAGGGGTGCCCTAGCCTTAGTCTAGTGGAGCCCTAGCCTTAGCCTAAGCTTAGGGGTGCCCTATCCTAAGCCTATTGTGCCCTAGTCTAAGCCTCTGGGTCCCCTAGCCTAAGGGTAGGGGTGCCCAAGCCTTAGGCTAGAGGACCCCTAGCCTTAGCCTAAGCCTAGGGGTGCCCTAGCCTACGCCTAGGGGTGCCATAGCCTACGTCAAGGGGTGCCCTAGCCTAAGCTTAGTGGTGCCCTAGCCTAAGCCTAGGGTTGCCCTAGCCCAAGCCTAGGGATGCCGTAGCGTTAGGCTAGAGGAACCCTAGCCTTACCCTAAGCCTAGGGGTGCCCTAGCCTTAGGCTAGGGGAGCCCTAGCCTTTGCCTAAGCCTAGGGGTGCCCCATACTACGCCTAGGGGTGCCCTAGCCTAAGTCTAGGGGTGCCTAGCCTAAGCATAGGGGTGCCCTATCCTAAGCCTAGGGGTTCCCTACCTAAGCTTAGGGGTGCTCTAGCCTAAGCCTACGGGTGCCCTAGCCTAAGCCTACGGGTGCCCTAGCCTAAGCCTAGGGGTGCCCTAGCCTTGGGCTAGGGAAGCCCTAACCTTAGCATAAGCCTAGGGGTGCCCTAGCCTAAGCCTAGGACTGCCCTAGCCTAAACCTAGGGCTGCCCTAGCCTACGCCTAGGGATGCCCTAGCCTTAGCCTAAACCTAGGGGGCCCTAGCCTAAACGTAGGGGGCCCTAGCCTAAGCCTAGGGGTGCCCTAGCCTAAGCATACGGTTGCCCTAGGCTAAGCCTAGGGGTGCTCTAGCCTAAGCCTAGGGGTGCCCTAGCCTTAGTACAGTGGAGCCCTAGCCTTAGCCTAAGCCTAGGGGTGCCCTAGACTAAGACATGGGATGCCGTAACGTAAGCCTAAGGGTGCCCTAGCCTAAGCCTAGGGGTGCCCTAGCCTAAGTCTTGGGGTGCCCTAGCCTAAGCTTAGGGGTGCCCTAGCCTAAGCCTAGGGGTCCCTAGCCTAAGCCTAGTGGTGCCCTAGTGTTAGGTGAGGGGAGCCCTAGCCTTAGCCTAATCCTAGTGGTGCCCTAGCCTAAGCCTAGGAGTGCCCTAGCCAAACCCTGGGGTGTCCTAGCCTTAGGATAGGGGAGACCTAGCCTTAGCCTAATCCTAAGGGTGCCCTAGCCTAAGCCTAGGAGTGCCCTAGCCAAAGCCTAGGGGTGCCCTAGCCTTAGGATAGGGGAGACCTAGACTTAGCCTAAGCCTACGGCTGCCCTAGCTTAAGCATAGGGGTGCCCTAGCCTAAGCCTAGGGTTGCCCTAGCCTTAGGCTAGGGGAGCACTAGCCTTAGCCTAAGCCTATGGGTGCCCTAGCCTCAGCCTAGGGGTTCCCTAGCCTCAGCCTAGGGGTGCCCTAGCCTAAGCTTAGGAGAGCCCTAGCCTAAGCCTAGGGGTGCCTTAGACTAAGCCTAGGGGTGACCTAGCCTTAACCTAAGCCTAGGGGTGCCCTAGCCTAAGCCTAAGGGTGCCCTAACCTAAGACTAGGGTGCCCTTGCCTAAGCCTAGGGATGCCGTAGCCTAAGCCTAGGGGTCCCCTAGCCTTAGCCTAAGCCTAGGGGTGCCCTAGGCTAAGCCTAGGGGTGCCCTAGCCTAAGCCTAGGGGTGCCCTAGCCTAAGCCTAGGGGTGCCCAGGCCTTAGGCTAGAGTAGCCCTAGCTTTAGCTTAAGCTTAGGGGTGCCTTAGTCTAACCCTAGGGTTGCCCTAGCCTTAGGCTAGGGGAGCACTAGCCTTAGCCTAAGCCTAAGGGTGCCCTAGCCTAAGCCTAGGCGTGCCCTAGCCTAAGCCTAGGGGTGCCCTACCCTAAGCCTAGGGGTGCCGTACCCTAAGCCTAGGGGTGCCCTAGCCTAAGCCTAGGCTTGCCCTAGCCTTAGGGTAGTTGAGCCCTAGCCTAAGCCTAAGCCTAGGGGTGCACTAGCCTAAGCCTAGGGGTGCCCTAGCCTAAGCCTAGGGGTGCCCTAGCCTAAGCCTAGGGGTGCCCTAGCCTAAGACTATGGCTGCCCTAGCCGAAGCCTATGGGTGCCCTAGCCTAACCATAGGGGTGCGCTAGCCTTAGGCTAGGGGAGCCCTTGCCTTAGCCTAAGCCTTGGGGCGCCCTAGCCTAAACCTAGGGGTTCCCTAGCTTTAGGCTAGTGGAGCCCTAGCCTTAGCCTAAGCTTAGGGGTGCCCTAGCCGAAGCCTAGGGATGCCCTAGCGTTAGGCTAGAGGAGCCCTAGCCTTAGCTTAAGCCTAGGGGTGTCCTAGCCTAAGCCTATAGGTGCCCTAGCCTAAGTCTAGGGGTGTCCTAGCTTAAGCCTAGTGGTACCCTAGCCTTAGGCAAGAGGAGCCATAGCCTTAGCCTAAGCCTAGGGGTGCCCTAGCCTAAGCCTAAGGGTGCCCTAGCCTAAACCTAGGGGGCCCGAGCCTAAGCCTAGGGGTGCCCAGGCCTTAGGCTAGAGTAGCCCTATCTTTAGCTTAAGCTTAGGGGTGCCTTAGTCTAAGCCTAGGGGTCCCCTAGCCTAAGCCTAGGGATGCCATAGCCTTAGCATAAACCTAGGGGGCCCTAGCCTCAGCCTAGGGGTTCCCTAGCCTAAGCCTATCGGTGCCTTAGCGTAAGGCTAGGGGTGCCCTAGCCTTAGTACAGTGGAGCCCTAGCCATAGCCTAATCCTAGGGGTGCCCTAGACTAAGACATGGGGTGCCGTAGCCTAAGCCTAGGGGTGCCCTAGCCTAAGCCTAGGGTTTCCCTACCCTAAGCCTAGGGGTGCCCTAGTCTTAGGCTAGGGGAGCCCTAGCCTTAGCCTAAGCCTAGAGGTGCCCTAGCCTAAGCCTAGGGGTGCCCTAGCCTAAGCCTACTGGATTCCTAGCCTAAGCCTAGGGGTGCCCTACCCTAAGCCTAGGGTTCCCCTAGCCTTAGGATAGGGGAGCCCTAGCCTTATCCAAAGTCATGGGGCGCCCTAGCCTAAACCTAGGGGTTCCCTAGCCTAAGCCTAGAGGTGAGCTAGCCTAAGCCTAGGGGTGCCCTAGGCTAAGGCTAGGGGGCCCTAGCCTTAGTCTAGTGGAGCCCTAGCCTTAGCCTAAGCCTAGGGGTGCCCTATCCTAAGGCTAGGGGAGCCCTAGTCTTAGTCTAAGCCTAGGAGTACCCTAGCCCAAACCTAGGGATGCCCTAGCGTTAGGCTAGAGGAGCCCTAGCCTTAGCCTAAGCCTAGGGGTGCCCTAGCCTAAGCCTAGGGGTGCCCTAGCCCAAGCATAGGGATGCCCTAGCGTTTGGCTAGAGGAGCCCTAGCCTTACCCTAAGTCTAGGGGTGCCCTAGCCTAAGCCTAGGGGTGCCCTAGCCTAAGCCTAGGGGTGCCCTAGCCCAAGGCTAGGGGTGCCCCAGCCTTAGGCTAGGGGAGCCCTAGCCTTTGTCTAAGCCTAGGGGTGCCCTAGCCTAAGCCTCGGGGTGCCCTAGCCTAAGTCTAGGGGTGCCTAGCCTAAGCATAAGGGTGCCCTAACCTAAGCCTAGGGGTTCCCTACCTAAGCCTAGGGGTGCCCTAGCCTAAGCCTACGGGTGCCCTAGCCTAAGCCTAGAGGTGCCCTAGCCTTAGGCTAGGGAATCCCTAGCTTTAGCCTAAGCCTAGGGGTGCCCTAGCATAAGCCTAGGGCTGCCCTAGCCCAAGCCTAGGGGTGTCCAATCCTAAGCCTAGGGGTGCCCTAGCCTAAGCCTACGGGTGCCCTAGCCTAAGGCTAGGGGTGCCCTCGCCTTAGGCTAGGGGAGCCCTAGACTTAGACCAAGCCTAGGGGTGCCATAGCCTAAGATAGGGGTGCCCTAGCCTAAGCCTCGGGGTGCCCTAGCCTAAGCCTCGGGGTGCCCTAGCCTAAGCCTAGGGGTGCCCTAGCCCAAGCCTAGGGGTGCCCTATCCTAATCCTAAGGGTGCCCTATCCTAAGCCTAGGGGTGCCCTATCCTAAGCCTAGGGGTGCCCTTGCCTAAGCCTAGGGGTGCCCTAGCCTTAGGGTAGCGGAGCCCTAGCCTTAGCCTAAGCCTAGGGGTGCCCTAGCCTAAGCCTAGGGGTGCCCTAGCCTAAGCCTACGGTTGTCCTAGCCTAAGCCTAGGGGTGCCCTAGCCTAAGCCTAGGGGTGCCCTAGCCTTAGGCTAGGGGAGCCCTAGCCTTAGCCTAGGCCTTGGGTCGTCCTAGCCTAAACCTAGGGGTTCCCTAGCCTTAGCCTAAGCCTAGGGGTGCCCTTGCCTAAACCTAGGAGTGCCCTAGCCAAAGCCTAGGGGTGCCCTAGCCTTAGGCTAGGGGAGCCCTAGCCTTAGCCTAGGCCTTGGGGCGTCCTAGCCTAAACTTAGGGGTCCCCTAGCCTTAGCCTAAGCCTAGGGGTGCCCTAGCCTAAGCCTAGGGGTGCCCTAGCGTAAGCCTACGGTTGTCCTAGCCTAAGCCTAGGGGTGCCCTAGCCTAAGCCTAGGGGTGCCCTAGCCCAAGCCTTGGGGTGCTCTATCCTAAGCCTAGGGGTGCCCTAGCCTAAGATTTGGGGTGCCCTAGCCTAAGGCTAGGGGTGCCCTCGCCTTAGGCTAGGGCAACCCTCGCCTTAGCCTAAGCCTAGGGGTGCCATAGCCTAAGATAGAGGTGCCCTAGCCTAAGCCTCGGGGTGCCCTATCCTAAGCCTAGGTGTGCCCTAGCCCAATCCTACGGGTGCCCTATCCTAAGTCTAGGGGTG
>NW_027459447.1:352500-412500 GCF_050624435.1 Tenrec ecaudatus | reverse complement strand
TTCTGTCGCCAAGTGTTGAACACCAGACATGGATATGACAGAGCCGCTAGTCGTCCGTGGAAAGAAACTGTTTGCCCATTGTCTGGTAGTTTTGCAGCATTTGAACAACCAGGCCTCTGCTGCCTCTTCTGGCCTGAAATATAATTGCAGCCATAACCGCCCAGCGTTTCAATGGGTAGAACTCCCTGGGGAGGGCTAACTACCCAAATCATTTGGGAGATCATTTTAGGATTGTCCAGGAGATCTTTGGCTGTGTCTATTATATGAACTATGGTGTCTTTTTTTTAAAGAAACTTTTTATTGTAAGGTGGGTTAAGATTTACAGAGAAAGTCAGCTTTGCACATAACAATTTATACACGTTTTGTTATGTGACATAGATGACAATCTCCTGCAATGTAATATCACTCATGCCATTGAAACTCTGCTTCCTGTTTTCATTCACCCTTCTCCCCTAACCTTGCCTGCCTTTTGAATTTTGCCTTGGGCAAATACTGCCTATTTGCTTTTGAATGGTTGATGGTTCTGAGGAATGTGTGCTCCTCAGTGCTATGATTCATTTTGGTGTAGTTGTTCTTATCAGGTGCCATTGAGCCAGTTGCAACCCACATTGACCCTATGTCAAACAGAAAGAATCACTACCTAGCCCTGAATTATTCTCCTAATTGTTCCCAAGCTTGAGCCCCTTGTTTCAGTCACTGTCAATCCATCTCCTTAAGGGGCTTCCTCTCTTTCACTGTCCCTCTACTTCACCTGGCATGATGTCCTTCTCCAGGGACTGGTCTCTCTTAATAACATGACCAAAGTATGTGAGAGGAAGTCATACCATCCTTGCCTTTAAGGAGCCCTCTGACCATACTTCTTCTAAGACAGATCTGTTTGTTCCCTAGGCAGTCCATGTTACTTTCAATATTCTTCACCAGCACCACAATTCAAACATATCAATTCTTCTTCAGCTTTCCTTATTCAATGTCTAACTTTCACATACTTATGAGGCAATTTAAATTACTATGGCTTAGGTAAGGTGCACCTTAGTCCTCAAAGTAACATCCTTGCTTTTTAGCACTCTACAGACGTATTGTGCACCAAATGTATCCATATGCAATGCGTCATTTGATCTCATGATTGCAGCTTCCAAGAGCATTGATTATAGACCTCATCAAGACAAAAATCCGTGACAACTTCAACAAATAACAACAAATAAAAAAACAACAAACTTCTCCATTTATCATGGTACCTATTAATCAAGTTGTGAGGATGTGTGTCTTCTTGACATTGAGTTGTAATCCACACTGAGGGCTGCAATCTTTGATTCTCATAAGGTTCACTTTATAAACCTGTCTATTTTTCAGGGGGTGGAATTCAGTTCCAGACCTGAAGGGTGATGAAGGACCATAGTAGTGGGGATCTCACTAGTCTATCTAACCAATAAACCTCATCTTTTATCATTATCATTATTACTATTGGTAGTAGTATTATGACTCTCAGTTTTCTTACACATTACTCCCCACTCTATCTAGGATCATGTACCATGATCCCTTTCAGAGCAGCTGTTTGTGATAGGCAGGCACCATTTAGTTCTTCTGACCTTAGCATCATAGAGGCTGAGGTACGCATAGTCCATTACTGATTTGGACTAATTGTTGCCAGGCATCTTGATTTTATTCACTGTTATTTGCTCCAGACAGGGTGCCATAGTTTATTGTGCCAGCCTGGCCGATAAACACAAGTAGGATTAATCGAAGGGCAGAGGGATAAATGGCTTCGTGTGCCTTGCCTTGCTTGTTCTGTGCCTCAATTTAAAGGGGTACACTACCTGTGGAATGCCTAGCTTGTGGACTGTGTTGCTGTAAGTTGAGGTCCATTTAATCCCACAGGATTGGTATGTTCGTCTCTGGAGTTGGGGACCGACAGTTGGTGACAGTTGGTAACTTGTCATGCTGTTTGCTGCCTGGGTATATATAGCCAAGCTCTCTCTACAGAAAGGGACTGGCAACTGGTGGCTCTCAAGCCTTAAAGGACTGCTTGTGTCTCACTGTTTTATAATTTCACTGTTAGTTTCTTGTGTTATCTTATCTGTACATAATTTAGTGGTTCATTTCTTGTATTGTATATCTAGCTTTATAAATATATTTATATATAATTACTAGCAATATGGTTTTGTCTCTCTAGAGAACCCTGTCCAACACATAGGGTGAGACCAAGAACAGACTTTTAGTTTGCTACTCACTAGCTTTTGAAGACCCCAGTCACTTCCCTGATGGATACAGTACATAGTCTTTGTGAGCTAGTTTGTACCAATTGATCTTGAGGTCTCTCAGAGCTATGTTCCTGATCCCCCATATTTAGGACACTCTCCCTCAAGGGGTTTCGTTATACCTAAGACATTTTCATAACTATGCCTCCTGGATGCACTATTATATTCATGGACATATTTGTAGTATATGCTAATATGTATATAGAACTATTCTCTGGCAAACCTATATTTATTCATGGGGTTAGTCCCATTCTCCTTCCCACAACTGCTCAGATTTTGTGGTTTTTCTATCTATCTATTTATCTCTCTAACTATCCTTGTATGTTATTTTTATTATTGGAGTATTTATCTCTGTTGCCTTTAATGCTTGTAGTCTACTGAGAAAGGATAGTGTTTTGATGTTCCAAATGTTGCCTCATTTTCTGGGATACATGACACAAACCAATAGAAGAAGAGAAAAGAAAAAAAATTAACCCAAGTAATAACACCAACAATAAAACCAATTTAGTCTTTTGGTTAAGAATTACTCAGACTTTCCCACTCCTAGGCTAACCCTTGAAAGAAAAAGAATTAGATAAAAGACCATAGGGAGGAAGAAAGGAGAGTGGGAAGCAAGGGAATAAAGAAAGAAGGTGGCAGGGTTGTGTGAACAATTAATGTGGACCTTCTTTGATGTGTATTAAAAATAATATTGACTTGTTTTTTCAATACTCACCAAAAAATATTTTATATCAATCAAGAAAACCTGACTACTCTGGAATCAATTCTGACATATAGCAACCCTTTGGACAGAGTATAGAACTGCCCCTCTGGGTTTCCAAGGCTGTAAATCTTTACAGGAGTAGAAAATCTCATGTTTCTCTTGTGGAGTGTGGGGGGGGGAGTTTCGAACTTCTGATCTTGCAGTTAGAAGTCCAACTCATAATCTACTTCACCAACAGGGCTCCTCCTTTCATCATTAATCTAGACTGTTTGACCTTCTTGGCTTACTGGGTTTTATTTTCTCGCTTTGGAAGACATGGTACCAAAATACACACCATTTCCTAGCCCCCCAAAAAATCAAAAGTAAGCAAAAGCAAAACTTGAAAAACTAGCAACCCAATCCAAACCAACTAACCTTTTAGCCATATAGATAAAGGATACTAGTAGCCAACCTCTGTGTTGGGGGCAATAGGGATGGATGGGGACTGTTGTTAACAGGCACGTGTCAGCTCATCCACAGAGGACATTCAAATTCTTGCTCCAGACTGTTGATGCCTTGGGGAAATGCAAGGATTTTAAGGCCTGATTTTCTGTTTGTAACTGAGATGCTGAGAATATAAAATTCGATGTGAAATCGTCAACTTTTCAAATATTGGATCACATTAGTTAAAACCACTTTTCAGGCTGCTCATCATCATATTAGCACATCATTAGCCTAAAATCATAACAAAGACATCTGGTTTGTCCCCTGTGCCCTTTAAGGACAACTGAAACATAAGGATGGGAATGTGACATTCATTCTTCCTCTAGACCCTCACCCATTGCCTCCATCAGCTGGCGTTCATAGAAGAGGCAGACAGTTTTGTTCAACTTCAGCATAATCAGAGTCCTGAGAGTTAAACAAAATACATATGTAATTTCATACTAGTCGTTTTAATATTAGCCCAAACAAAACCAACAAAAACCCAACCCGTTGCTGTTATGTTGGTTCTGGCTCCCGAGGACCCCCTGGGTGCCAGGGAGAAACTACACATCACAGGATTCTCAAGCATGTGAGCTTCTAGAAGCAGGCCATTAGTTATTTCTTCTGAGGGGTGCAACTGCCCACCTCTTGATACGTTGAGTCCTTAACCATTTGTGCCACCCAGGGTCTCCCAATCTTCGTATGTGACCCCCAAATTCCTTGACAGGCTACCTATAGGAAGGTAGAGTCTATGCCCTTTCCCCTTAAATTGGGATGTTTCATGACCTCTATAACCAATAGATTATGGAGAAGATGACACTGTGACATCTTGTTTGGGCAACCCCCTTCCCTCCCCCAAAGTGCTTCACAGCTTCTGAAAAATCCCTTCAAAGATTTCTTCTTGAGTGTTCACCCTCAGAATGTCCAGCCTCCACGTGCTACCTCTCAGGACACTTCTCAGCTCCCGGACACTATGCTGAAAGGAGCCTGAGCCACCTGGAAAGGCCACGTGGAGACACTCCAACCAACAACCCAGCTAAGCACACAGCTAACGGCCAGCTTCAGCTGCCAGCCCTCTGAGTGCACGTGTACGCACTGGAGTCACCAGAGGCCCCTGCCCCAGCTCCCATGTTACTGCCAACTCATGGGAGACTCCAAGCACGACCCAGTGGCCTCCCAGCAACCACACGATGATGGTCCTTGTTTGAAGCCACTGCGTTTGGGGAGGGGGCGTTTCTTGCCCAGCCACAGGGATGAGAACCTGCATCTCAACAACATGCAGGTGGGTGAGGGGGCCATCTCTTGAGCCAGGCAGCCTCCCTTCTTGTCAACTCCTGAGGATTTTTGTTGTTCTTGCCACTGCTGCCCCAATTCCCCAGGAGCTAGAGGAAGGCAGGCAGCAGGCCTCAGGTGGCCAGGAGGCAGGAGCCTCTGTGGGAAGCAGTTACAATGGGAGACATAACCTTAAAGGCAGGAGCCTGACTTTACCTTTGCCTCCTGGAGATTTGGGGTGCAGAACACCTGTCAAATCCCATCTTCTGTCCAACCCTGATCATACGTCTGTCTTATGTTTGCACACAGGACGCAGACTTGTGAACACCCAAAGAACAGGGTTTGGCGCCAATAAACCAGCGCCACAAGGAACTGATGTTTCTCCAGCAATGGTGAGGGGTGGGATGAGAGGAAGAAAGGAGTACAAATCACTGGATCAAAACAAGGTGGGGAAAGGGAGAGAGTGAAGGAGGGAGACTGGGAGGCTGAAGGGAAAAGGCAGGGAAGGAAAGGAGAAAGGTGGGGGTGGGGAGAGGGGAGCGAAGAAGAAATGGAGGAGTGCGGGAGGGAAGATGGAAGGTGAAGGCAGGCAGGAAGACGTGAGCAAAGGGAGGGAAGGAAGAAAAGAGAAAGAGAAGGGCAAGAAGAAGAAAGGAAGGTAGGGAAGAAAGGAAGAAAATGAGAAACCTAATATCAATGGCACCCTCTATGTTTTTATTTCCTGTTTTTCTGAGGTAGCCTCTTCAGCAGAAGCAAATGGGCTGAATCGCCTCAAACTCCACCTAGGTAGAAAGCACGGGTTTCATTTTGCCAGGGCCTGTGAAAATGTTTGAACTGAGCAGCATTAACAAGGAGACAGAGATTACCCCACGTGGCTGTTGCACTCTGATGATGCCAAGGCAACGGGAATGGGGGCTCATTATTTCACCAGGTGACAAAAATATAGTATTTTGACATTTCACCCTGAACGTGGGGAAGGGGGGTGTGGGGGAGGAAGCAGGGGCCCTTTGTGGAGTCTCCTCTTGCCATTGTGATGCCCCTTGGCCTGCCAACAACCTGAGGTCCTGCACGCTGCCAGTGAGGGGCTTGGCTGCAGGCCCTAGCCCAGCATTTCTTATCAGATTTACTGTGACAAGTGATGGGAGAAAAGAAAGATGCTGTTAACAGCGCATCCGTTCAGACCCTGCTATTTAGAAATTTGGATTTATATTTTGTCAGAGAGTAGTAGCACTGATGTTAATCTTTGCACTACCCTTGGAAAAAAATCATTCATAATCTTAAAACAATAATCCATAGCATTTATGGAGCTCTGAGAACCAAGGGATGGTCAGAAGCATTTTTAGACAGATGTCTCATTTCATCTTCAAAGCAACCCAGTGAGGAATAAGAAAAGTTGGCTTATGACATCCCTTTTGGAAAGTGAGTCTTTGTAAGCACAGAGAGGTCCAGGTTTGCCCAAGGTCACATAGTCAATAAGTTAGAGAGCCTGGATTTGAACCTGAGCGGTCTGCTGCCAGAGGTACTTTTTTTGCTCGTGTTTATTAAGGCAACTTGCAGCTCTGGCAAGGATTCAGATAGAATTGAGGATCATTTTTTAAACAATTTATTAGGGGCTCATACAACTCTTATCACAGTTTATACATATACATACATCAATTGTATAAAGCACATCAATCTTTGCCCTACTCATTTTTTTCTCCTCTTTTCTTTTTTTACATTTTATTAGGGACTCATACAACTCTTATCGCAATCCATACATATTCATACATCAATTGTATAAAGCACATCCATACATTCCCTGCCCCAATCATTCTCAAAGCATTTGCTCTCCACTTAAGCCCTTTGCATCAGGTCCTCCTTTTTTCCCCCTCCCTCCCCTTCCCCCCTCCCTCATGTGCCCTTGGTAATTTATACATCGTTATTTTGTCATATCTTGCCCTATCTGGAGTCTCCCTTCCCCGGTTCTCTGCTGTCCCTCTCCCAGGGAAGAGGTCACATGTGGATCCTTGTAATCAGTTCCCCCTTTCCAACCCACTCACCCTCGACTCTCCCAGCATCGCCCCTCACACCCTTGGTCCTGAAGGTATCGTCCACCCTGGATTCCCTGTACCTCCAGCCCTCATATGTACCAGTGTACAGCCTCTACCCTATCCAGCCCTAACAGTACTTCTCTCTATCCTTGTGGAGCCCTGGTGATGGGCTGGGCTGCTAAGTAGTAGCTTAAACAGGCTTTCCCCTCCTGTGAAAAGTTACACTCTCGGGAAACTCACGGGTGCCAGTTCTACCCTCTCCTCCAGGGTTGCTCTGAATCAAGGCCATCTCAATGGCAGTGAGTTTGGCTTTTTAATGTCTCTCCCTGTTGTTGTTGTTTTTGTTGTTGTTGTTGTTGTTGTTGTTAGTTTGCCATCCAGTTGGTTCTGGTCCATGGCAAACCTATTCACAGCAGAATGTAACAATAACAGCTCCTCCTCCATCCACCCAAGTGTTCCTATGCTCAGTCCTCTTGTTGTAGTCACTGTGTCAATCCAGCTCTTCAAGGACCTTCAAACATTTTTCACAGCCCTTCCATTTTTCTAAGCATGATGCCTCCCCAGGGACTGGTCTCCACTGACAACATGTCCAAAGTCTCACCATCCTTACTTCTAATGGGAATTCTGGTCGTACATCCAAGACAGATTTTGTTTGTTCTTTAGGCAGTCCATGGTACTGTCAATATTCTTTGCCAGTACCATGGTTCAAATTCATACAGTTTACCTGGGTCTTCTTCACTCAATGGCAAGCTTTTCACATGCAGATGAGGCAAATGAAAATACCATGGTTTGGATCAGGTGCACTTCCTGCTTAAAGTAACATCCTAACTTTTCAACATTCTAAAGAGCTCTTATGCAGCAGATCTACCCAGAGCAATGTATCTTTTCATCTCTTGACTGCTGCTTCCAGGAGCATTGCTTGTGGATCCAGACAAGACAAAATCCTTGACAACTTCAAGTTTTTCTCGATTTATCATCATGTTACCTATTGGTTCAGTTGTGAGGACTTTGGTTTTCTTTGTGTTGAGTTGTATCCTACATTGAAGGCTGCAATCCTTGATCTTCACCAGCAAGTGCTTCAAGTCCCCCATCCTTGTCAGCAAGCCAAACTGTGTCGTCTGCATATAGCAGGTTGTTAATAATATTTCCTCCAAATCTGATTCTGTGTTCTTCTTCATATAATTTGGCTTCTCTGATTATTTGCTCACCATACAGATTGAAAAAGTATAATAAATGGGTGCAACCTTGATGCACACCTTTCTTGATTCTTAAACCATGCAATCTACACTTGTTCTATTTTTGCTACTGCTTCTTAATCCATGTACAAGTTTCACATGAGCAAGACAAAGTGTTCTGGAATTCCCTTCTCTAAACTATCCATGTTTTGTTATGATCCACACAGTCAGATACCTTGGGTGTTAATAAAACTTAAGTAAACATCTTTTGGGTATTCACTGCTTTCAGGCAAGATCCATCTGATATCTGATATCCTTTGTTCCACATCCTTTTCTGAATCTGGCTTAAATCTCTGGGAAACCAAACTCACTGCCTTGTAGTTGATGACAACTCATCCTGACCCTATAGTATAGGGTAGAACTAACTGCCCCTGTGAGTTTCTGAGACTGTAACTCATTATGGGAGTAGAAAACCTTGCCTTTCTCCCACGGAGTGACTGGTGGTTTTGAACTGCTGACCTTGGGGTTTGCAATCCAACCTGTAACCACTGTGCCACGATGGCCCTTGAATGCTGAATATGGTAACTTTCTGTCAATGAATTAATGCAACTGTTGTTGTATTAGCTTCAGTACAATTTGACTCACATGTGATGCCAATGATAGGGTTACATAATTTGACCATTCCGTTGGTCTCCCTTCTTTGGTATGTTTACACATATGGATCTCTTCCAGTCCGTTAGCCAAGTAGCTGTATTCCAAATTTCCTGACATAGATGAGTGAGTGCTGCCAGTGCTTTATCGGCTTGTGGAAACATTTCAATAGATATTCCAGAAATTCCTGGCATCTTGTTTTGGGTTAGTGCTTTCCATGCATCTTGGATTTCTTCTTTCCTGACCATTGATTCTTGCTCATATGTTACCTCCTGAAATGGTTGAATGTTGGTCTATTCTTTTTGATACAGTGACTCCATATTGTTTCCATCTTCCTCAGATGTTTCCTTTATCATTCAATATTTTGCCCATAGAATTTTTTAATATTGCACCTCGAGACTTGACATTTTTCTTCGGTTCTTTCAGTTTAAGATATGCTGAATATGATCTGTTTTGGTTTTCTAACTCTAGGCCTTTGCACATTTTCTGATAATATTTTACTTTGTATTCTCGAGTTGTCCTTTGAAATTTTCTTTTTAGCTCTTTACTTCATCATTTCTTCCATTTGCCTTAGCTACTCTCTGATTAAGAGTAAGTTTCAGAGTCTCTTCTGACAAGCAATTGTATCTTTTCTTTATTTCCTTTTTTTTTTAAAATGACACTGTGCTTTATTCAGAGATGTTCTCAACATTTGGTGGGTTATTATCAAGGTTGTATATTGACTCTCGTGTACTTGTTTGCATTTTCTTGAACTTCAACTTGAGCTCACATATGAACAATTGCTGATTTGTTCCACAATCAGCCCCTGGACTGGTTTCAGTTGCTGATATTGAGTTTCTTTTATTGTCTCTTCCCACAGGTGTAGTCAATTTGATTTCTGTGTATTCCATCTGGAGAAGTCCACATTTATGGTCACCTTTTTTGTTGTTGATCATATGTTTGAAGAAATCATTAATCATGCAAAATTCTAACATACAATCAAGATAAATTGGTAATTATTGGTGATTGGAGTGCAAATGTAGGAGCCTAAAAGGAAAGAACAGAAGTTGGAAAATATAGTATATGCTATCAGCAATTTATTGGTCTTGCAAACTCTGTCATGCGATCTCCAGCTTGGTTTCTATCACCAAGACCATATTTTTCAACTACTGATCCTTCCTCTTTGTTTTCAACTTTTGCATTCCAATAGCATTTTGATAGCAAGTCTGACAAATTTGGGACTGAATATGGTGGTAGAATTATTCAATTTCTGCATCACCAGCTTTGGGTGGTTGGTTCATAAATTTGAACAATAGTTGTATTGATTGGTTCTCCTTGAAGGGGGCTAGATAGCATCCTATCAAAGATAGCATTGTACATTAAAATAGATCTTAAAATGTCCTTTTGATGATGAATGCAATGTTGTTTCTCTTGATTGTGTCATTTCCAGCAGAGTAAACCATAAGATTTTCTGTTTCAAAATGGTCAATATCAGTCCATTTCAGCTAACTAATGCTTACAATATCAATCTTTATGTATTCCATTTCATTTTTAATGACTTCCAATGTCCCTAGATTCATATTTCATACACACCAAGTTTCAATTATTAATGACGATTTGAACTGTTTCTCCTCATTTTGAGTTGTGCCCCATCAGCAAATGAAGGTCCTGATGGCTATACTCGATTTGCATCATTATGGTCGACTTGCCTATGAAAAGTCAGCTCTTCCTCTTCCTCAGCCGTACTTTGAGTACTTTCCAAGTTGAAGAGCTCATCTTCTGGCACACGTTCTGACAATGTTCTTCTGTTGTTCATGGAGGGGTCTAGTAACTGACAGTGTTGCTGCTATCCATAGGGTTTTCAATGGCTCATTCTTCCTATGCGGGCAGCCAATTCCTTCTTCATTGTCTGTTCTTTGTCTGGAAGTTCTTTGGGTGACCCTGCTGGTATATGAAATGCCAATCACATAGCTCCCAGTATCACACAAAACAAAAGTCACCACAGTACCACAAAATGCCAGACAAGTGATGGACCTCTATTCTTAGTGAGGCGTGGCCTGGTGGGAGGAGTGTGCCCTTAGTTGGTTCTGATCCACTTACTGGAACAAATACTGTTACTTCTTATTTTGTAAATGTGAAATGCATAAAAGAGACCCCCCAAAATATCCTCCAATTCAGACTTTCTGCCTTTTAAAAGAGGATAACCCACTCTGATTCAAAGTCATTGAGGTGTTTTGTTTTCCCCTCCCTCTGAGGCTACAGAGACTAGACTAATCACAGCTGAGGTGGAGCGACTGAAATGACTTAAAGCACCAGCTAGACTGGCTGTCAGAAGCAGCTACAGTCAACAGCTACAGACTGACAGAGCTGCTCAGCCAAGAGCTGAGGGTTCTCAACTCCCACTTCTACTGATGGGCACAGCCAGTGGCCTCTGGGAGTTGACTGGAACACAGCAGCCAGCTGTGAGGAGCAAGCTAATTCATCTCAGCCTGGCCCAGGTTATCAACTCACTGAAGGAGTATCGGGAAAGAGGGAAGAAATTTGGGGTCCCACATTTGGCCACAGACAAAAGTTGTTTTGTGTTTAGACAGTAGTTCTGGGCCTGAGTTTGGGGCAGGTGTGATGAAGGAAAGTGGGCTCCCTCCCTGCATCTGGGAACAGATGGTGGGGCTGCCCTGGAAACAGCAGGCCAGTCAGCTGGAGCAAAAAAGGCTTGGACTCTAAAGCCCTGGCAGGGCAGACTGAAGCTACCTCGACTGTTTTTTCTTAACCCAATGGCTCCTGCTACCCTTACCAGCCCCAACTAGGTTAAAGGGAAGAAAGATGCATTTTCTTTACAGAGGCAACTTTCTAGAAAGGAGAACAGCCCACCAGCTGTGAAAGGTCCCCTTAAACCATTTTACTTTGAGCAGGAGGAAGAAATGTTGAGATTCCCAGAGCCACGTGGAATTGTGGATCCTCTAGTTTAGGTTCCAGTGATGCCAGATCGATTTTTCTAGAGAAAGTCAAAATTCCTGTTTTCTTAAAAACCTCCTGATTTTTTCAAAGGCGATTCAATAACATTGGATAGAAGCCAGGTAGGCCAAAGAGTCCTGGTGGCACAGTGGGTTATGTGTTGGGCAGCTAACTAGAAGGTCAGTAGTTTGAAACCACCAGTCACACTGGGGGAGCGGGGGGTGGGGGATAGGGTGGGGGGCTGTGCAGAGATGAGACTTTCTAGTCCATATGGAATTTCAGCCTTGGAAACCCACAGCTTCAGTTCTGCTCGGTCTTACAGGGTCACGGTGAGTTGGAATCTTCTAGATGGCAGTGAATAAGCAGGCCAACCAGAGTCCACACAGGTCCTCATTTGGCTATGGGAGTCCCCAGTCTGTGACCCTCACAGAATCGACCTTTGTGTATTGATGTTAAAAGTGAGATCCAGAGAGGGGAGTGCCTGTCCCCTTGAGGAGCAACGAGTTGACCTTCCAGTCTCCAATCTGTAGCAGACACTCCCGGTGCTCCTTCTCTTCACTCCCAAATTCCTGATTCCGTGTACTCGCCTCAGTCACCAAGGGCCAGCTCTGAAGGTCCCTTTGTTGGTGCTGGCTGAATGTGCTGAGGAACATATGCCCCTGGGAACAGCCCTGACCAGGCCCCTCACTCCTTGGATGGCAAAACTCTGAGAGGCGTGTGCTACACCCAACCCCTGGAGACTTCCTAAGTGATTAAGCAGCAGGTTCCCAGGTTTGTAATTGGATTCACAATCTATTTGTTATCGGTGGCCTTCCCTCCACTGGCTCACAACCCCACATCATTACCTGCATGCTCAGAGTTTCCTAAATAAGCTCATTGCCTTTAAGTCTTTGGCCAGGGTCTGCTTCAGTGAGAACCCAAACTAAGCCCTGCTCTGAATCATTATGTGTACTTCCTGCCATCCAGTTGATGCCGACTCATGGCAACACTATAGGATAGGGTACACCAAACACCAACCTCCCGTTGCTCTTCATCTGCCTCCACCTTGTTCAGCTTTAGTTGTACGTGGAAGCGTTTGACACCCATCTGATGCTTCGGAACCCAGAAAGGAGGAAAGGTAAAACTGGGATTCAAATGAAACAGCCTTAAGCAGGACCATAGCCAAGATGTGCCCAGGGCTCCTCGCCGCATTTGTCGGGGCTCATACAACTCTTATCACAATCCATATATACATCAATTGTGTAAAACACATTTGTACATTCATTGCCCTCATTACTCTCAAAACATTTGCTCTCCACTTAAGCCCCTGGCATCAAGTCCTCATTTTTCCCCTCCCTCCCCGCTCCCCCATCCCTCAAGAAACCTTGATAATTTGTGAGTGGTGATACTGAGAGAGTTTTGGGAGGGTGGATTGGAAAGAGGGAACTGATTACAAGTATCTACATGTGACCTCCTCCCTGGGGGATGGACAACAGAAAAGTGGGTGAAGGGAGACATCGGAGCGGTCAAGATCCTGCCTTTTCAATTCCTCCATAGGGAGGCATGGTTGACGGTCATGGTCAACCCCAATGGCTGGATTGAATTCACCTGGCCCAGATGGGCCAATCCAGGTGAAATGCCCACCTAGGTGTACCACCCCTTCCTGGCCGGAAGTTTGAACCTGAGCATATGTAATGGATGACCCAGTCCCTATGCTAAACCACCTAATAGTATTTGCAAGATGCCAAACACCGTTCTAAGCTTTTTGTGTATAATAATTCAATTATTCCACTTAACAAGCCTATGTGTGGACTCTATTCTGGCCTCATTTTACAGATGAAAAAACAGTGGCACAGGATGATAAAGTCATGAGCCTAGGACCACACAGTGAGGAAGTGGAAGGAGAGACTTGGACCCAGGCTGCAGAGCCCATGTCTTGGGTGCCTACAGCTGCCATGTAGGACACATAAAAGCATGGAGCAGACTCGGCGTAAGACATTAGGGAGTTGGGAGGACTGTAGCATGAATGTATGTGCTATGACTTCATGAGAGTAGCTGCTACTCAGATCCAGAAGAGAATGCAAGCCTTTTGCAAAAATTATTTTTTCCAAGAGAGGGTGGAAAACTGCATCTTGTGCGAAATCCCCCCAACCTGCACATGTGCATAGCTATTTCAGAAGGTTCCAAACAATGTGTGCTGTGCGGCAAACCAAACTGAGCTCAGGGGGAGCTGGTCTTTGGGTTATGTTAGCCAGAAAGTGAGCAGTTTGAACTCACCAGCCACCTCTCCAAGGGAGAAAGAGGAGGCTTTCTGTTCCCATGGACTTACAGTCTTCGAAGTGGCAGGGAGCATTTCCATGCCTCCTATGATTAGGATCTCGGAGGGTGAGGGTTGAGTTGGTTGAGACCTGTCTTCAGGGCATTTCCCAGAAGGGCTTCCTGCAGTGGCTCTGCCTTCAGGAATATCTGATGACCTTGAGGGCAGCAAAGTCCTAAACACACTCAGGCAGTGGTTCTCAACCTTCCTAATACAGGTCCTCTTGTTGTGGTGATGCCCACCTCCCCCAACCATTAAATGATTTTCTTGCTACTTCATCACTGTAATTTTGCTACAGTTATGAATTGGGTGAGCCCTGTGAAAGGGTCATATGACTCCGAAAGGGGTTGCAACCCACAGGTTGAGAACCACTGCACTAAGGGTTCCCCGCCCAGGCAGCCCTACCAGTGTCTGGTGTGCATAGTTCTGTGAGGTGAGAGAAATGGACTTAGTGTCTGCTTCTGGTGACAGTTGATGTGGGTGGGCTTTCTCCCTATGCCAAATCCCTCTCGAGCCATTTGTCACCACAACAGAGGGAGCCATGCACAAAAAAGCAAGAAGAGGATGCAGCACAGCAGGACAGCAAGCAGAACAAAGATTGAATAAGCACAATTCACTTCAATCATGAATCGGGTGCCCTTGAAATGTGAGGAAGACCCCAGTCTAGTGACATTAGATCAGGTTTAGGGATTGAGTGAAGGGACCCCTCTTAGCTCCCCTCAGCCCCTAATTTGCTTTCCCATTGACCCTGACCCTTGCATCGTGATTGGTCCTTATTCCAGCATGATGGTTGGTTTCATAACCATGGCATATGGGAATGTGTTAGTCGATAGGTTGTACAGGCACAGCCTCTGGAATGGGTAAGTGAGGAGGCGATTTGGGCTCGCTCATGCAGACCTCTAGTTGTCCTTGACATGACTGGTAGAAGGGATCATGTGAAGTGATTTGAGAATGGCGTTGAGATCTGATAGGTCATGCAGACTTCTAGCTGATCCTGGCAGTACCCTATTTTAAGGAAACAGAATGTTTGGCGTTTAAGTCGTATTTGAGCTTAAATTTTGAGCAATAGGCTGTGGCTCACAGTGAGAGTCTATGTGGAGACCCTACATCCATTTTGAGGGGCCACAGATTCAGCCGCTATTGAGTTCTTTCCTACTGCTGACTGGCAGTGGAAAGCTTGTCCCTCAGGCAGTGTGCTTGGGTCCACTCCCCGGGCCAGACTCAACAATATACGGTAGTGTGCACATCCCAATGAAGGTCCCGCTCATGCTCTCACAGGCCCTCCTGAAACTCCATGAATTGATCTGTCTTCAGTCACAATTTTTGTGACAAAGTTGTTTGTTTTCTATGTCTTATTTAAGTTTTCAGGAGCCCAGGTGGTAATGCTGGATAGTGTTGGACTATGAAGAGCAAGGTCGCTGGTTCAAAGCCACTAGTCATTCCACAGGAGAAAGATGAGGTTATTGCTTCCTGGAAAGGTAGCAACTTCAGGATCCCTACACAGAGTCACTATGAGTCAGAGTCAGCAGGACAGAATGGGTGTCATTTTATTTAAGTCACTATGGCTTTGGGTCCTTCCGACACCATTGTGGCCTCATGCGGATGCTCTCCTCCATCCAGAACAGCAATGTGTGCCTTTTTCTTGTGTAAAACTTAGCAAAGGAGTTCCTAATAAAATATAGTTGAATTGGGAGTCATTTCCCCCTAAAAACAAAGTAAATACATAAATAGAAACGAGACTATGGTGCTAATAACCAGTTGGAGAGTTGAGAGAGCTGAACTCTCAATCCTGATAGAAACCCATTGTGACTGAGCACCTGCTCAAGGTCATCCACAGCCTATGAGGTTGAGCCTATGTGTTGGGGAGTAATTGTGTACATAAAGTTAACAATTTATCTTTCTAAAGATTCTGTCTAAAACTTACTTTAAATAATAAGTTTTCCCCTGGGCTAGGTAATGTTCAGGGAGTTTAACCCCCTAGCATCCACCCCCTCTCAGCATTCATCATGTTAGGCCAGAGGAGGCAAGTCACACCCACTACCCAGGGAGCACTGCTTCCAAAAGCACATTGCCTGTGCCGGGGCAGAGGGGAGGTACCCGGGCCAGAAATGCTGACAGAGTGGAACCAGAGAGCTCAGGCCACAGCTTCCCGAGGGAGCAGCTGTGATGATTCACTTCTGGATGAATATGTTTAAGCAAAGGCCAAGGGCATGACTTGGGCAGCATGAAAAGCAGATGTGCAGAGGTTGTTCACTGCATTCCAGAAGTTCACACACTCTCCGGAGGCTCCTTGGCTCAATGGCAGGAAGTCATTGGTGGCTTCCACCTTCAATCCCAAAAGGTCACTGCCGTACAGTGGATTCCAACCACAGTGACCCTATATGGCGTTTTCAAGACTGTAAATCTTAATGGGAGACAGCATTCTCATTGTCCCCCTTGGGACAGGGAGCTAGCAGCCCGTTTTGCCACCAGGGCTCCTTCCTCTCTAATTCTGCATCCAGTCCCTCCGAATATCCTGCTTGCCCTTGTCTAGGCTTCTTAATTGTGTTCCACGCTGCTTATGTTAGTCTGGGTGCAATCGAGAAACAAATCCACAGAAACACGTATGTATAAGAGAGTTGCATGTAAAGGGTGATTGCACATCACGAAAACATGCTCGCATGTGCTTATGCACCCGCTTTGTCTTCAGCGATCATGTCGGGGTAGGCTGGTGTGCTTTTTCCATGTGGGCTTTGTTGTTTCTTAGCTAGATGGCCCCCTGTTTATCTTCCAGTCTTTAAGACCCCAGACGCTATATCCTTTGATAGCGGGGCACCATGGTGCTTAACTACTACACCACCAGGGTTCATTAGCATGTGACTTATCTCCTGTCATTCACACTAGATGCTCAAAATAGCAGGAGAACAGGTTTCTCCTTTGTGGCCACACCAGGTACTGACAGAACCAAGAACAGAGACACAGTTATATATCTTGACTATCATTTGCATATTATATGCCAGGAATCCCTAGGAAGTGTCTTGGAATTGTTCTACTCTGGTTCAAATTTCACACACCCTCGCAGTTTCCATACTGACTCAGCCAAACCCCTAGTAACTGATTTGCACCTCCTATCAACTTGGAGAAAACACCCTATGCCAGATATAGAAGCGGACATACTTGGTACCCAGAAAACCTCTTCAGTGTTTTGAGGGCGGCTCAGCAAACACCCTATGTCAGACATAGAAGTGGACATACTTGGTACCCAGAAAACCTGTTCAGTGTTTTGAGGGCGGCTCAGCAAACAAAATGGGCACAGTGATTAAGCATTCAGCTGCTAACACAACGGTCAACTCTGTAGTGGTTCTGCAAGAGAAGGATATGGTAGTTGACCCCCCAAAAGAGTTACAAACTTGGAAACCCTACGGGTATTTGTATAGGGTCGCTATGTGTTCCAATTGAGATGATTGTCATAGGTTGGGTTTGGTTTAACCCGTCTTACTGAGTATATACATACTCCTTCTTTACACGCGATCAGTTACTTTAGAGGAAAAAGACATGCCTGTCGCAGAACAATCCAAGGACTGGTAAAGGCAACACCCACAAAGACACTCCCTCTGCCTGCCTAACTCTAAAATGCTGCCCATAAAACACTCTGCCTGGTAATATGTGGGCAGCACACTGGGGAGGTGCAGCAAATGTGTGTTGAATGTATGAGACCATTTCATAGTTTGGTTGCACGATCAGGGTGTCTGTCATAAAGCCCATCTCTTTGACTCCACCTCTGAGCAGAGATGAACACAAGCTTCCCGTTTTTTTCTCGGCAATGTCCTTGTCAAATAAAAGTTCCTTGTAGATCAGTAACTTGCCACAGAGCAAAAGATATGGGAAGAGGCTCATCTTTCTCCTGGCTATGAAATAGAATGGCAAGCCCTTCCCTTCAACACACACACACACACACACACACACACACACACACACACACATGCACACACACACACACGCACGCATGCACACACTCGCGCACACACACACACCTGCCTTATAACTTCATTCGGTTGATTAGCAAACAAAGCTCTACAACCCAACTATGTGTTTTTCTTCTCCAGAGGAATGACGGACTTATATACCCTGCATTGTCTTTATTTAATGGAATTGCCCCAGTTCTCCTCACCTTTCCTTAGATAGTGCAGTGAACTATTAGATAACTGCAGGTATTGAAAACTAGTATTGATTTCCAGTTTGTGTCACCTTTGGCTTTGAGCACCCTCCACTTCTCTAGTAAGCTTTCCATTGCTTTGGGGAAATTTTCTCTCTCTGAATTTATTATGTGAGGGGGGTAGTGTAATAATCAATGTGCCTATGGAGGACTATCCTTCATGACCTAAACTCATTAAGGGGCAGTGCCTGATGGAGCATCAGGTTGGAGGAAGGCTTATTAACCACCTGCATTATACAGATGACACAATTTTGCTGAAAATGAGAAGGACTTGATTCACTTGCTGATGAAGATGAAGGATTAAAGCCTTCAGTTTGGATTACAACTCAATGTAAAGAAAGCCCAGACCCTCACAACTGGACCTATTGATAACATCATGATAAATGGAGGAAAGATCGAAATTGTCAAGGATTTTGTCTTGCTTGAATCCACAATCAATTCTCATGGAAGCAGCAGAGAAGAGAACAAATGACACATTTCACTAGTCAAATCTGCTACACGAGACCTCTTTAAAGTGTTGAAAAGCAAGAGATTACTTTGAGGACTGGGGTGGGTTGACCCAGGCCATGGAATTTTCAACTGTCTCATATTCATGTGAAAGTTGAACACTGAATAAGGAAGACCAAAGAAGAATAGATATATTTGATTAGTAGTGATGTAAAAGAGTAATGAATGTACCATGGACTGCCAAAAGAACAAACCCATCTAACTTGGATGAAGTACAGCCAGAATGTTCCTCAGGGCAAGGATAATGAGACTTCGCCTTAACTTTGACATGTTGTCCGGAGAGATCAGTCCCTGGAGCAGGACATCGTGTTCTGGAAAGTAGAGGGGCAATGAAAAAGGGGAAGGCCCTCAACAAATGGGATTGACACAGTGGCTGCAACAATGGGCTCAAACTTAAGAACAACTGTAAGAATGGTACAGGACCGGGCAGTGTATGATTATGTTGTATGTATGGTCACAATGAATCCAAACCCTCCCTATGACACTGAACAACAACAACAACAACCACCACCTGACTGAATCCTCTGGGAGGACTCTTGAATGTGAGAAAAATGAAACGAAGCCAGAGGAAGGATTGGAGGATGTCTTAAGTTCTTGTCTTAATCTCCTTAACCAAAAATTATCCAACAAGTCAGTAACCTTAAAACACTTTTCCCCCTGCTTTGGAGCTTACAGGTTCAAATTTGGGGTGCGACTCTAGGTCAGGGTCCTTCTTTGTGGATACCAGAAAGTTCCTTGGCATTCCTCGCTATCTTTCTCCCCGTACTGTGTGTTACTGGGTCTATCCTGGCCTTTAACTCAGAAGTGTTTAGGTTTAGGCTCAAGCCTATTCTCATATGGCCTCATTTTTTTAACATTTTATTAGGGACTCATACAACTCTTATCACAATCCATACATATACATGCATCAATTGTATAAAGCACATCTGTACATTTTTTGCCCTAATCATTTTCTTTTTTTAACATTTTATTAGGGGCTCATACAACTCTTATCACAATCCATACATATACATACATCAATTGTATAAAGCACACCCGCACATTCCCTGCCCCAATCATTCTCAAAGCATTTGCTCTCCACTTAAGCCCTTTGCATCAGGTCCTCTTTTTTTTCTCTCCCTCTCCGCTCCCCCCTCCCTCATGTACCCTTGGTAATTTATACATTGTTATTTTGTCATATCTTGCCCTCTCCGGAGTCTCCCTTCCCCCCTTTCTCTGCTGTCCATATCCCAGGGAGGAGGTCACATGTGGATCCTCTTAATCAGTTCCCCCTTTCCAACCCACTCACCCTCCACTCTCCCAGCATCGCCCCTCACACCTTTGGTCCTGAAGGTATCATCCACCCTGGATTCCCTGTGCCTCCAGCCCCCATATGCACCAGTGTACAACCTCTGCCATATCCAGCCCTGCAAGGTAGAATTTGGATCATGGTAGTTGGGGGGAGGAAGCATCCAAGATCTGGGGGAAAGCTGTGTTCTTCATCGGTACTAACTCGCACCCTGACTGACCCATCTCCTCTTCTAAACCCCTCAATGAGGGGATCTCCAGTGGCCATACGGCCTCATTTATATTACAAAAGAACTCCCTTCTTTTCAAACAGGATCATGTCCACCAAGGTTCAAATTTCTCACATATTTTGAGGGGGCTACAGATCAATCCATAATGGTTCTTTTGGGTAGCTGTAACAAATGGCTACCAATCGAGTGACTTAAACAGCAGACATTTGTTCTCTCACTTTTCTGAAGGGCCAAGGGTTAAAATTAAGGTGTGGGCAAGATTCATTCCTTCTGAGAGCTCTGAAGGAGAATCAAAGTAGCCTCTCTCTGCTTTTGGTCACTGCTGCTAATCCTTGATATTTCTTGGCTTATAGATGCACTGATCCAATCTCTGCCAGTGTCTTCACACGGGGTCTCTGTGTGCCCAGTCCTCTTCTTATAAGAACACACCAATCAGTGCATGTAGCATCCATCTGAAATCTAAACCCAGAAAGATGGAGCTCTTGAAATCCTTAACTAAGCACATCTGCCAGGACCTCCTCTCCAAGTAAGGCCATAGCCTCAGGTTCCATGTGAACATTAATGGGTGTGTGTGAATGTGATTTAATGTACTATAGAGGGCACGCTTTGGCCTTAGGAGGAGTGTTTCGCCAGTACCTGCTTCACAGCTCTGAGATTGCCCAGGCATTTGCCACATTTTCTTGTCTTCCCACCATTTATCCACTATTAGGCCTTTTTCCCTAAGTTAGTCAAGCGCCAGTTTCTGTCACTTGTGATCATGACCCTCCCTCCCACCCAGGTCACAAATTTAAACTGATACAGGCGGTTTCTTTAAAGGGCACTATGTTATCCTGCCTAGCAAGGATTGCTAAGGAGGGAGGATGAATCAGCGAGAACCCACTAGCTTCATCCAGCTTCGGGGCAGTCCACAGAGGATTGATCCCTGAGCCACTAACGAATTTTGCAACTGTCACAGAACAATGCAAATAAGTAAGATCCACATCTGCTGAACACCATCATGAGGTCACACTGTGTGTAAATAAATGCCTGTTTCAAGGAGCGAGTAAATCCTAAGGTAAGGAGTGACACGGCTTTGTTGGCACAAACCCAGCAAGGCATTATGGGTCGGATATTAATGAACTCATGCTCCTGGGCCTCACAGAGCCCCAGCTCAACTGCTTCAGCTTGTTGACAAACTGAACTCAGGGTACCCGGAGAGAGCACTACCATTTTGATGAACAGGGTTGGTTGGGGATGATGCTTCCAAACTTGCATTTTAATATAAATTTGATGCTTCATCTGAGCAATGTGGAAAGAGCATTCAGATAAAAGAGAGGGACAAACATCAAGTGACCAGAGGATGAAACTTCTATCTAATCTGTGCCCACTGGAATTGCTTCGTGGGAAGGTATTTTTTGGGGGTGTGGGGTTGTTCCCCTACCTGCTCCAAGCCTTCCTCATCATGCCCACCCCCACCCCAGCATACATCCTACTGGAAGAATGTCTCTGAATAATGAAGTTTTAATAAATGAAGCTTTAATGAGCCTGATAGTCTGCCTAAGACCCCGTCAAACTGTAGTCTTTCATTTGTATTCTTCCTTCCTTTTTGAAGAAATGGACCTGATGGCAGGTAGTATGTTTCCTTTCCAGGATGAGCTGATAGAGCCTCTCGCTGCTGCAGTGGGAGGTGAAACATTAAAAGGCCCTCTGTTGCCATGAGACATGCCCACTCTCCAAGAGACACTGGGCAGGTTTGCTGAAGCTCCTCAGAATTGACTAGTGGCCCTGGTCCACCCATCTCAACCAGCCAAGTCTTCATTTGCACTGCATACCCTCTCTGAGCTCCAACTGGATGTTTCATTTGAGGATGACAAAGCCTCTATTGTGTGAGAAGTTGCGCAGACATTTGAACTAATCAATGCTCCCCCTGTCCCCGGGGAGTGTGAAATTCTCCCATCATGACTCACCAGCTTCCCTGGAAATTCCTGTCTTAACTCAGGCACTTAATATCAATGGTGTCTCTGCTTCCTTCATTCTTGCACACCCCCCCCCAGGCATTAACTGTCATCCTTCCTCTCCCTAAAATATACTTTGAATCTATTCACTTCATGCCATCCCTACTGCCCCAAGGTGTGGCTTGCATTGACTATGAAACTAGATTCTGTATCCATTTTCCAGGGCTGTCAAAACAAAGCATCGTAAATCAGGTGGCTTTTAAGAACAGTCCACCACCTGTCTATCAGTTCGTGGTGCAGTGGTAGCTAGAGTGTTGCTGGAAATTGGAAGCCGTGCCACCGATATGACAAACCCCAGAAGGGTCAGCAATGATGGGCAGGCTTCAGTGGAACCTCGAGCCCTGTGGTGCTCAACCTTCCTTTAATACAATTCCTCATGTTGTGGTGACCCCCAACCATAAAATCATTTTCCTTGCTACTTCATAACTGTAATTTTGCTACTGCCATGAATCGGGTGACTCGTGTTAAAAGGTCGCTGGACCCCAAAAGGGGTCACAACCCACAGATTGAGAACCACTGCTCTAGCCTAAGGCAGACTAGGAAGAAAGACCTGGTGATCTACTTCCAAATATTAACAAATGAAAGCCTTATGGGTCACAACAAAATATGGTCCTATAGAGTGCTGGAAGATGAGCCACTGACCTGCACACAACAGCTACAAAAATATACTCAAACACACCAACAAAGGCCTGCTGAACTCCAAAGCCCTAACAAACCCACTGCCCTCAAGTCCATGCCAACTCATAGCGGCCCTATAGGACAGGAGTGAACTGTGTATTAGTCTGGGTATGCTAGAGGAAAATCGAGGGAGACTCATGTGTATGAGAGAGAGTTGGTGGTTTTTAAACATCATTTCCCTATTATTTAATCATTATATTAGGGATTCATACACCTCTTATAACAATCCATCCATCCATCCATCCATTATAAATCACATTTATACATTCATTGCCCTCATCATTGTCAAAACATTTGCTCTCCACATAAGCCCCTGGCACCTGCTCCTCATTTTTCTCCTCCCTCCCCACTCCCCCCTCCTTATGAACCCTTGATAATTTTATTGGGGGCTCATACAAATCTTATCACAGTCATTCATTCCATCCATCCATCCATCCATCCACCCATTGTGTGTCAAGTACATTTGTACATGTGTTGCCCTCATCCTTCTCAAAACATTTGCTTTCTACTTGATCCCTTGGTATCAGCTCCTCATTTCCCCACTTCCATCCTCCTCCCCTTCCCTCATAAATCCTTGATAATGTATAAATTATTTTGTCATATATTACACGTCAAACATCTCACTTCCACCACTTTTCTGTTGTCCGTCCCCCAGGGCAGAGGTTTTATGTAGATCCCTGTAATCGGTTCACTCTTTCTACCCCACCTTCCCTCCACCCTCCTGGTATTGCCACTCTCACCACTGGTCCTGAAGAGATCATCTGTCGTGAATTCCCTGTTTCCAGCTCCTGTCTGTACCAGAGTACATGTTCTGGTCTAATTCTACCTTATAAATCCAGAGAGAGAGTTTTATATCGAACAGTAATTGTACATTAAGCAAACGTCCCAGCCCAGTGCAGATCAAATCCATAAGTCTGATATTAGCCCATATGTCTGATACCAATCTATAAATTCCTTTTCAGACCCATAAAACATGTGCAGTGATGCTGAATGCAGGATAATCACAGGCCAATGGGTGGAAAGTCTTGTGGATCCAGTGGCATTGTAAGCATCTCAGTGCTGGCAGCGATCTCTCTGAGGCTTCTTTGGCTTCAGAGGTCTGGTCGCATCCATTTGGCTTGCCTTCTGCAATGTCTCCCAAGGAGTAGCAGAGAGAGAGAGAGACAGAGAGAGACAGAGAGAGAGAGAGAGAGAGAGAGAGAGAGAGAGAGAGAGAGAGAGAGAGAGGTGTCTTCCACCTCCAAGGAGGAAGTACCAGATTTCTCAGAGTTCTCAGGAGAAGGCTATGCCCACATAAAATTCTCAATGACTATTTCCAGATTGGCAGCCTAGACTCCACGCCTACACTCCTAATCCTTAACTTGACACAAGATTAGGTGACTACCACAGGCTCCTAATCCATAACAAGCCCATTTATTTTTTCCCTGCATACCGACACCAATCCAATACCCAAAGCTTTACCCAATGGGTAGAGATCTACTTCTAAAACATGAATATAGAAATATCGCTTTTGCTTGAAGGCTCTCAAGGAAATGCTCACTGAAAACTCCATTCCTATTATCTCACCTCCCCCAGATTAGTCTTCTTCTGGGCTTTCAGTCACACCAAGATCTCTACTGCCCCAAAGTGCCAAGTTCAAAGTTCCAGTTAATCTCCCTGATCCTGAATTTTAAAAACTGTGTGTGTGGGAGGGAAGGGGTTGGGCTGTTTGTTGAACTGCTGGGTTTTGGAGCCATTTGTTATGCAACCTCATTTTGTCAATGACTGGTTAATTAATGCAGCATTCATTTGCCCTTCTTCCACTCACAGCACATGGCTTGTATCTTTGGGATCACTCTTCCACCATGCTCCATCTCCATGCTTCTGCTGGCATTGACCCAATCTGCCAGCTCCAGGCCTGCCTAGTCAGGGCATGACTTTCCACTGTCCAAAGGAACTGGGTCAGACTCAGTATGTGACTCATGCTAGGTTAATGATATCTAACCCTAAAAATGCCCCAGAAACAATTACCCCATTGCCAATGAGTCCATTTTGAATCATAGAAGGCCCCTGTGGGGTTTCTCAGACTGTAAATATTTATGTGAGCAGAAAGTTCCATCTTTTTCCCTATGAGGTAGCTGGTAGGGTAGCACTGCCAACCTTGCAGTTAGCAATCCAATGCTTACCTGATAGTACCACCAATGATTAGAAAGGAAAAGAGCCTCTCTCTAATAGAATTCCTGAGCTTCTAGATAAAACTACAGCTGTCACCAGGAAGCCTGCGTGAAACTCAAAAGGAAACAGCACTGAAAGGAAAAGGTTCAAACTCTGATGGTATCAACTGAGTGCCAGAACCCAGCTATTCCTGATGCTCTGTCCCCAGACTTACAAATTCCATAAACCTACCCATTCATTCCTTCTCCTGCTCCTTCCCTTCTTACGCCCCAAGGTACTTTGACTTAGCTCTGAAGGCACTCACAACTTCACGGGTTCTGCCTTGCACAGGTGTCTGCTTGCTTCCAGTTCAGTCCTGACATTGTCCCTATCTTTAGCCATGTTAGGCTTGCATCCTAGAGCTTTCCTTTGCTTGTCTCCCTATTGCTCTTGTCCTATGAAGTCTGTGGCTTTATCTTTAAGTCTAAGTCCTGCCCTTCCGCTTTCGTAGAAATCTGTCTCTGTATCTTGGCTCGTGGCAGGTTGTGTCCTTCAAAGATGACTGTCCTAATGTTGCACATCGCACATTCTCTTGTTACAAGATGAATTTGTGTTCATTTTTCCAGAAACAGGGCCTGCTTTCCCTCTTCCTTGCATCTTGGCAGGCCTTTGACTATGGCAGAAGTGTTGCTCTGTGACTTCCACCTGGTCATATTGGGTTGTTCACCATTGGGACCCTGTCAGGATATTGCAAGGAAGACCAAGCCAAATGAAAATGTCACCTATAGTGTTCTTCTTGAGCTCCAACCAATAGAAGTATCAGTTGTGTGAGGGAGTGAGTCTTAAGAGAGCTGCAGCCTCTGTCCTTTGAGCTACCCCAGCTAATGCTTGATGAAGCCAAAACTAGTGTCCTCACTGAGCTCTGCCCAGATTGCAGATTTGTGAGCAAAATTGATGTTATCATTACTTTAAGATGTTATTTGTGGGGATACTATCTGTTTGCAGCAGATCATCAGAATACTGCCTAATCAGACTGCATTGCCAGTTTTACTCTCTCTCTCCGTATATATATATATATATATATATAGATAGATAGATAGATAGATAGATAGATAGATAGATATAGAGATAGAGATAGATAGAGAGAGATAGAGAGATAGAGAGAGAGATAGAGATAGAGAGAGAGATATATATAGAGATATAGAGATATAGAAATAGATATATAGAGATATAGAGATATATAGATATAGATATCCTCTTCTCATCTGTCAGTTGGTTGTACTATAATGGTTTGTGTATTGTTATGATGCTGGAAGCTCTGTTCCCAGAATTTCAAATACCAGCAGGATTGCCCATGGTGGACAGGTTTCAGTGAAGCTTCTAGACTAAGACAGACAAGGAAGAGGGGCCTGACCGTCCACTTCCAAAAATTACTGAAAGAAAACCTTATGGATCACAAGAGAACACTGACTGACTAATGTGTTTTGGACACACTATCAGTGGACAATTGCTAGAGGAAGACATCATATTTGATGAAATAGAGGGACAGGGAAGATCCTTGTTGAGGCAGATTGACCTAATCGCTGCAACAATGGACTTCAATATTCAGGAATGTGTGACAATGGTGCCAGATAAGACAGCACTCCATTCCATTTCATATAAGGTCTCCATGGATCACAGTAGACTTGATGGCACTCTCTATATGTTTGTCTTCAGTGACTTCCCATAGGGCTGCTCTGCCTGGCAGCCTCTATTCTTCATGCTTCCAAATGGGGAGCACAACAGGTCCATAGTCACTGATATTCCCCTCAATCACCAGGTAAAGTAAGGAGGCATGAAGCTAACTAGGTTGTTCTCTTTGCCTTGTCTCTCTTCCTTTCCCCCTCCTCCAACAGGGCTAGAGGGGGTAAATACTTACCTTGCAGTCTAGAAGAGAATTTCTTCCACACCAAAATCTTCTCCTTCCTCAAAAGGCACATACATGCCTTTCTCCTTGTTTTGAATTAAAATGGCAGATGGGATGGCAGGAAAGAAAATGAACTAGTCTAACAGAATGGCCAAACAGATTTACCTTCCACATAAGAATGCAAATAACTCCTCAATCTTGTTATAGAGTCATGATATGATGAGCTCCATCAAAGCAGAGTAGAACACCACGGAGGTCAGACCAGAAAGACCATATTGAGTTGATTTTGTATGAGAGATTCTAGTTGCTAATTATACTTTTCATAACAGACAGATGGCAGGTATAGAAGCCCAGACTTAAAATGTCTTTATCTAATTGCCTGCCTAAATATATATTTGCAATATGGTCTTCAAAGGGAATACTTTCTTTACCTTAAATTCCATTTCTTTTTCCGCTCTTTTATGTAATTTTATTTAAGTATCATTGGTGTACAATAAACCATAGTGTGTTTTGCTCTTTGAGGTTTTTAAAAAGAATCATTTTATTGGGGGCTCCTACAACTCTTAGTACAATCTATACATACATCCACTGTATACATTTGTTGCCATCATCATTCTCAAAACATTTGCTTTCTACTTGAGCCCTTGGTATTAGCTCCTCATTTCCCCTCCTTCCCCCTCCCCCTCCCTCATGGACCCTTGATAATTTATAAATTATTATTCTGTCCTATCTTACACTGTCCGACATCTACCTTCACCCACTTTTTTGTTGTCCCTCCCTCATGGAGGAGGTTATATGTAGATCCTTGTAATCAGATCCCTCTTTCTACCCCACCTTTCCTCCACCCTCCTGTTATTGCTACTCTCAGCACCAGTCCTGAAGGGGTCATCTGTCCTGGTTTCCCTGTGTTTCCAGTTCCTATATGGACCAGTGTATATTCTCTGGTCTAGCCAGGTTTGTAAGGTAGAATTGGGATCATGATAGTGGGCGGGGTTGCATTTTGGAACGAGAGGAAAGATATATGTTTCATCGTTGCTACACTGCACCCTGACTGGCTCATCTCTTCCCAGCGACCCTTCTGTAAGGGGTTGTCCAGTTGTCTACAGATAGATCTTGGATCCCCGAACTTTACCCCCCCTCTTTCACAATGATATGATTCTTTTTGTTCTTTATGCCTGATACCTGATCCCTTCTACATCTTGTGATCACACAGGCTGGTGTGCTTCTTTCATGTGCGCTTTATTGCTTCTGAGTTAGATGGCCACTTGTGAACCTTCTAGTCTTTAAAACCCTAGACTATCTTTTGATAGATAGGCTCCATAAGCTTTCTTCCCCTCATTTGTTTATACACCCACTTTTTGTCTTGAGTGATTGTGTCGGGAAGGTGACCATCATGGAATACCAGTTCCTTAAATTCCATATCTATAGGCTTAAGTCTTACCCACAGGAAGCCTATTTTTCTTTTATCCCTGGAACAAAATCTTGCAATAATTTTCTCTTTTTGGGTAAGTCCATCCTGAATCACTTATCCTTTAACATTTACAAGAATTTATCTGTATCCAACCCCATTTACATAGTCTCATTCATGCTATTTCCACAATAATTGCTAATAACCCTATTTTTTAGAATCGGAAGAAAGCATCAGCATCAATATCCCATTGCCACTGAGTTGATTTCAACTCATGGGTACCCTATAGGACAGAATAGTATTGCCTCATAGGTTTCCAAGGCTGAAAAAAAAATCTCTTTATTGTGAGATGGGTGAAGGTTTACAGAATACATCCGTTTTCCATGTGACAGTTCACACATATTTTGCTTCATGATATTGACTGCAGTCTGCTCAACGTAATATCACTTATTGCACTTCCTCCTTGTATTTCCTGTTTCCATTCCCCCTTCTTTCCTGACCCTTCTGAACTTTATCTTTGAATAAATTATATCCTTTTGATTCAAATAGTTGATTAGTGTTACTTTTTACCTTATAGATCTACCTATTGTTTGGCTGAAGATTGAGCCAAGGGAGTGAGTTCAGTTCCAGATCTGAAGGTGCCTAAGGACAACAGTCTTGTGGGTTCCAAGAATCTCTCTCTGAGCAATACCCCTGAACTTTTAAAATAAGTTTAAATTTTGTTGCACATATTTCTCCTTTCTATCCCAAAATTCCAAAGCAAACTCATTATCATTGTGTTGAAGCTGACTCATAGAGACCCTACAAGATAGAATAGAACTTCACCCTTTCATTTTCCAAGGCTTAAATCTTTACCAGAGCAGACAAACTCATGTATCTCACATGGACCAACTGATAGGTTAGAACCACTTACTTTGTGGTTAGGAGCTCAATGAGGAGTCCACTCTGCCATTAGAGCTCGTTAAGAATGCTATGCAGGATTCCCTAATGCTATCCCTCTCAGATCAGTTGGTAGTGGTAATAAATGTAAATCTTAAGGGGGTCAGACTGCCACATCATAACTCTTCCTTGGGGAAGATGGGGGGTTTGAACTGCTGATTGATTAGCCCTTAAGTGCTTAATTACTGCCTCACCAGGGTTCTCCTTAACATCAGAACAGTGGACACTTATTGGTTTATCTTGCTGGTCTCTGTTCCCTAAAAATTGCACTTCATCCACAGGGTTTTCTTCCACAACACACAGCTGCTAGCGTTTTTGGTTTTTTTCTCCACATGACTTCACCTTCCTGGTCAAAGCTGATTTGTCCAGTGCTAAGCACACAATGAAAACATAGCCATATTTGCACACTACACAATTTGAAGTGAGACAGCAAGCTATTTGTTGAGTTTTTTGAATGACAGAAGTCTAAAAGGAAGTGTTATGATACAGGAAACAGTGAGTTTTGATGTCCAGGATCTATGCTGGGGACCCAGTTGGCACTCCGAATGACTATTCAAAGTGATGGTATGAATTCTCCTCTTCCATGACCTACACATATAATAGATATAACCACTAAGGCCATGATTTGACAAATGTCTTGTGTGAATGAGTTTTGGTTTCCCATAGGATTAGATCCTGAGACAAAGGTTTTAATTAAGCCATTTTTGGGGGAGATATCAATAAGGAAATGGGAAACAGAAAAGGGAAAGAAGGCAGCCAATGAAAAGTACATTATCAAACAATTTAAAATTGTGAGCAACTGGAGGTTAATCTTACTGGAGACACTCTAGAAAATCCACTAGTTATTCTGCCCAGAATGTGAGGGAGTGTGGCTATTTGTCCAACAACTCCTATGGGTCATTGGTTAAGGGTTACTCCAGGAAGCAAGAATTAACTCCACAACCTCCTAAGCCATGCATGCTCAGGTACAGTGGTCTACAGAAACTAGAGAAAGCAGGAAGAGAGATATGCTGGCCATTCGGAATTAGGCTAGCATGCCAAGTTGTCAGACATGTCAGGTTCTTGCACTATCATAACTTGTGAGATATACCACTGGTATTTCAAACACAAGCATAGTTACCCGTGGTGGAAAATTTTCAGAAAAGCTTACAAGCTAAATAGACTAGAAAGAATAACCTGCCAATCTACATCTGAAAAAAATAGTGGTGTTTGTGGAGCACATTGATAGCAGTGGAATATTTTTTCATATAGTGCAGGATGATGAACCCCTCAAGTTGGAAGACACTCAAAATATAATTGAGGAAGAGCTGTCTCCTCAAAGTAGAGTTGACCTTAGTGATATAAAGTTTTCAGGACCTATATTTGTTGATGTAGCAATGACTCAAAATGAGAAGAAACAGCAGTACTGCAATAACCACTAACAAGAAGATGGGATGCATGAAATATGGATCTAGAAAAATTGGAAGCCATGACAAAATGGAACACATAAAGATCAAACACTCTAGGTGTTATTGAACTGAAATAGACTGGTATTGGCCATTTTGAATGTCATAATAATATGGTTTACATACCAGAGTAACAAATTTGAAAGGAATGGATGACTTTCATGTTAAAAAAGAGAATGTTTCAACATCGATTCCAATATTCACCATTGTTAGGTGTAGGATATATTACACCTACAAGGATGAATAATTAATAAAGTTATTATTCAAATTGACACACCAACCACTAATGCTAACAATAAAGCCATTGAGGATTTTTACCAACCTTTTCAGTCTGAAATTGATGAAACATGCAATCAAGATTACTGATGACTTGAATGCAAAAATTGGAAACTAAGGAGGAGGATCACTAGTTAGAAAATATGGCCATGGGGATGGAAGCCACATGGGAGATCTCATGACAGAATATTCCAATAAGGATGGCTTATTGATTGAACATTTATTTTTCAGTGATGTAAACAGTAACCATAGACATGGATCATGTATATTGGATAGAAATACACAGGAATTAAATCAACTACATCTGTTGAAATAAACTACTATATATACTCGAGTATAACCCAAGGCAACTAATTTTACCCCCCAAAGCTGGGGTGCTTTCTCAGCATAAAAAATGTGCAGAAAAAAACTCGGCTTATACTCAAGTATTTACGGTATAAAGAAGTTCAATATCATCAGTCACGAGACTGGAGACCAACTGTGGAACAAACCATCAATGGCAAATTCAACTCGAATTCCAACAATATTAAAACAAGTCCCCAAGAGTCAAAGTATGAATTTGAGTATATCTCATCTAAATTAGAGGATACTTCAAGGAGAAAGTTGACACATTGAACACAAATCACCTGAGATGATACGAGTTCTGCAATAATATCAAGAACATCATAAATAAAGAAATTCAAAGATAATTAAAAAGATAGAAACTAAAGAAAAGACAAAATGGATGTCACGTTGAATGTGGAGTAGCTGAAGCCAATGAAAGAAATGATGAAGTACGAAAAAGAGAGAGAGAGAAATATAGAAATAATTGATGAAGTAAAGACGCTGAATAAAGAAGCTGAACACAAAATTTCAAAGGTGAATTAAAAAAGATGGAATAAAGAATTATATGAAAAGGTGCAAAGACCTGGAATTAGGACAGCAAAAATGAAAAGCATGTGCATTTCACTAGCTGAAAAAATGGAAGAGAAATTCAAAATACAGAATTACACAGATAGCATCAAAAGAAGGTGAAAGGGATTCACTGACCACATGAAGCCCAGGCTCCACAGGGCTGAGTCCAGAAGACCAAGATAGCATAGGGTTCTCACTGCAGATTGCTCTGAGGGTACTCTCAGTAGTAGGCCCTGGATACACTTGGGAAAATGTAGAACTCAAAATAAGAAGACTAACCTTAGGATATGATAGGCACTAGTGGAATTCCCATTTGACACCTGACCTCACCTCCATGGCTCAACTTTCAGCCCCCAAATAGGAGACCTATACTGTCAACGATGTACAATTCAGAGCCCAGCATTTGTCAGGGAGTTACTCAGAAGGCAGGAAGGAATGGGAACAAAAGACCAATGGAAACGGCAAACAAAGGGAGGGAATAGGAAAAGTAGTATTGCACTGTAGGTATTGCAATTAATATCATAAAACATTGCATGAATTGTAAGGAAAATCAATTTACTCTGTAGATTTTCCCTCACATCACAATCAAAACAGTGTAAAAAGAAAATAAGTCATATGACCGAGTACACTGGTAGATCTTGCTGAAGACCAATTTCCAGTGTTAAAAGATGTCACTTTGAAGAATAAGGCACAGCCGAGCCCTAGTGGTATAGTGGTTACAAATATAATGCGTCAGAACCAACCCAGTTGGGTTGCTCAACACAAGATCAACAGTTCAGCTCCCATACAAAGTTCCAGTATTGGAAACCCACAGGGATATCTCTCCCCTGTCCTATAGAGTTGCTAAGGGTTGGAATCAACTTGATGGCAGTGAACTGGATGTAAGCCAGGCTGACTAGAGACACAAATCAAGTGCCACTCATATATGTGCAATAAATAGTTTTCTATCAAGAAGTCATTATAGTATTTCTATTTCAAGGAAATATCACAGGCCAGTCCAACTCAAGTCCATAAGTCCAACACTAGCCCATAAGTTCCTTTCCAACTTACGCAGTTACATGCAATGATGCAGAATGCAGGGATGTCAAAGGCCAGTGATTGCAATGTCTTGTGGACCCAAGGTCGATGGAAGCATGGCAAGACTCTGGCAGCTCTCAACGTGGGCAGGGAGCAGTCAGGTGAATGCAAAAAGAAGGGGAGGTTCCCAGGGCCCTCCTTATGAGAAGGCCATGGCCACAAAGAGGCAACATCAGGCTATGGTGTGATTGACAGATTGGATACCAACCTTACACTTTTACATATCTTCAAACTGACATCAAATTATATAACTATCATACTATGGCATTTTCAATCACCTCATATGTACTTGAAAATGGACAATAATTATGAAAGGTAAAATAAAAGTTGATGTCTTTGAATTATGATGCTGGTGAAGAATATTGAATATTCCATGGACTTTCAGAAGAAGGAACAAATCTTTCTTGGCGGAAGTAGAGCCAGAATGCTTCCTAGACGTGAGAATGGCAAGACTTCATATCACATACTTTGGACATGTTAACAGCTGAGCATAGTCCCTAGAGAAGGATATCATACTTGATAAATTGGAGTGGTGAAAAAAAGAAGAAGGTCCTCAATGGGATGAATTGGCATACTGGCTGCAAAAACGGTCTCCAACATTAACTGTGAGGAAACAGGCTGTGGGTGCTATGAGTTAGAGCCAAATTAACAGTGTCTAACAATGACAACTCCCCTCCCCCGCCCCATCTGTCAGTTTGCTGCACTGTGGTAGCTTGTGCTTTGCTGTAATGCTGGGAGTTAGTCCACTAGTACTTCAAATACCAGGCAGGATCACCCACGGTGAACAGATTTCAACACAGCTTCCAGACTAAGAACTGACAGGACGACAAAACAATCAGTCCACTTCTGAGGGATTCACCATTGAAAACTTTCTGCATAGCAGTAAAATATTGTCTGATATAATGCCAGAAAATGAGCCCCTCAGATTGCAAAACAATCAAAATATCACCGAGAAAGAGAGCTTCCTCAAAGTAGAGTCCACCTTAATGATAACTCAAAACCTCACAACAGGAGCTGGAGATAACATCATAATAAATGGAGAAAATATTGAAGTTATCAAGGATTTCGTGTTGCTTAGATTCACAATCAAGAAACCAAATAACATATTGCATTAGGCAAATCTACTGCACATAACCACTTTAAAGTACGGAAGATCAAGAAATTCACTTAGGATTAAGTTGCGCCTGGCCCAAGGCATGGTATTTTCCGCCACATCTTATGCATGTGAAATTTGAACATTGAATGAGAACGACTGAAGGAGAACTGGTGCATTTGAATTAAGGTACTGACAAAAAAATACTGAAAGTACCATGGGTGGAGAGAAGAACAAACAAATCTGTCTGAGAAGAAGTGCAGCTAAATGTTCCTTGGCAGATAGGATGGCGAGACTTCATCTCCTGTACTTTGCAGATGTTATCAGGACAGACCAGTCCCTGGAGGACATCATACACATTACAGTGGAGGGGTTGCAAAAAGAGGAAGACACCCGATCAAATGGATCGAGACAATTCCTACAACAATGGGCTCAAACATAACAAAATTTTTGAGTATGGAGCAGGACCAGGCAATGTTTCATTCTGTTGTGTAGGCATTATTATGAGACAGAACTGACTTGAAGGCATCTAGCAACAAAGTGTACTAAAGCTTTCTGGCACCTTCATTTGCTGATGGATTATAATTCAAAATGAGAAAAATCATTGCAACCATTCATTAATAATCAGAACATGAAACGTGAAAAATAAGAATCTAGGAAAATTGGAAATCATAAAAAACGGAATCTGACCTATAAAGATCAGTATCCTAGGCATTGGTGAGTTGAAATAGTCCCTTTGAATCTTAAAATGATAAGAATGACTATGCTGACAATGACAAATTCAAAAGAATGTCTCTTTCATCCTCAAAAAGAACATTTCTAGATCTATTTTGAAATGCAATGCTGCCTGTGACAGAATAATATCTATCTTCACACACAAGGAAGGCCGGTTAATAGAACCATTATTCAAATTTTCTCACAAACCACTAAAGCCAATGAAGAATTGTACCAACTTCTTTAGTCTGAAATTGAGCACACATGTACTGAAAATGCATTAATAATTGCTGACAATTGGAATGCACACATGGAAACAAAAAGGAAGGAAGAGTAATTAGAAACTATGGCTTTGGGGATCGAAAAGAAGCTGAAGAATGCATGAAAGAATTCTGCAAGAGCAATAACTGCCTCATTGCAAACAACTTTATTCAACAACAGGAGCGGCATATATACATGTGGAATACACCGGAATGGAACTGATTAAATCTGTGGGAAGACATGATAGAGAAGCTCAATATCATTGAGACAAAATAAGACCAGGGGCCAACTATGTAACAGACTATCAATTACTAATATGCAAGTTCAAGTCATACCTGAAGAAAATTAAAATAAGAACGCAAAAGAGCCCAAATACAGCCTACATTATATCTGTGGTCGGCTGGGGTTTCTAGATAAACAAACCAGTGATACTGATACATGTAGAAGAAGGAAATTTATATCAATAAAGAATTTTACATTAAGAAGTCCACACAACAAGAAACCCCAGTCCAACTCCAGCCCATAAATCAGATGCAAACTAGAGGCCCTTCCAGACTCATGAAGCTGTTGGAGGAATAGCCCAAGAAACAGGAAAACCACAGGCTGGTGGAGGCAGAGTTGGGAGAATCCAAAGTCAACAGACAGTTGGCAGGCCACAGACAGCTCTTAGGGTCAGCAGGTCTCATGGTGATTGCCATCCCAAGAAGCCAGACGTAGGGTCCAGGGTCTTTTCATCAGGAAGAAAAAGAGTGAGCCCATTCTCCACAGTCTACTTATAGCTATGAAATAGGTCACACCCCCAAGGAGACTGTGACCTGCACCTTCTGAAGATCCTGGTCAAGCTAAATTGACACCAAACCTTACTATCACAATATCTCACCTGAATTTAGAGCCTATCTCAAGAATGGTTCGGACATATTGAACATTAATGATCAGCTACCAGAAGACTTGTGAAATAGCATCAAGGTCATCAATCTTTTTTTTTTTTTTGTCATGTCAACTGGGGCTATTTATTTATTTATCATAAATTATTTTATTGGGGGCTCCTCAAAAAGATCATTAATAATACAGGAAAGAAAGAAAATACTACAGTGGATATCAGAGGAGACTGTGAAACTTGCTCTTGAACCTAAAGCAGCTAAAGCAAATGGAAGAAATGATGAAATAAAAGAGTTGAACAGAAAAATTTGAAAGGCCAGCTTGAGAAGATAAAGTAAAGAATTATATTGTAACGTGTAAAGACCTGGAATTAGGAAAGCAAAAAGAATGAGTACAGTCAGCATATCATAAATTGAAAGAACAGAAGAAAAAATCCAAGCCTTGGACTAAAATGTTGAAGGATTGTTTATCAAACTATTGAATGATGCAGGGAGAATCCAAAGAACATGGAAGGAGTATACAGAGTCTCTGTACCCAAGAATTAGTTGAGGTTCTACTAGTTCAAAAGGCCAAGAGGAAGTTGAAGCTGCAATGTAAGCATTAGTGCAAAGCAAGGAAGGGATAGGAATGGAAATATTTCAACACGCTCATGCAGTGATAGTCCATGTCAAGAAATTTGGAAGATAGCTATCTGGCCAACCAACTGGAAGTGATTAATATTTGTGTCCATTCTAAAGAAACATGACGCAACAAAATCTGCAAATTAATTTAAAATAACATTAATATGACATGCAAGTACAATTTTATTGAAGATAACTTTAAAAGTAGTTATAGCAATAAGTCAACAGGAAGCTGCCAGAAATCCAGGCTGTATTAAAAGAGGGCATGAGGCAAAGTATATCAATGCTGATTTCAGATGGACCTTGGCTGAAAACAGAGGATACAAGGAAAATGCTTACTTATGTACTATTGACTATGCAGAGGATTTTACTGTGTATCATAACAAACTTTGGGTAGCATATGAATACATATGAGAACAATGGGAGTTCCCGTACATTTAATTGTGCTCCTGTGGTACCTGTACATAAACCAACAGGAAGTGGTTCGAATAGAACAAGGGGATAGTGCGTGGTTTAAAATCAGGAGAGTGTGTGTTGTGGTTATATCCTTTCACCATATGTGTTAGACAGGGTTCTCTAGAGAAACAAAACCAGGACATTTATGATTTGATAGATAGATAGAACACACGAAGGAATATAACAGCTAATTAGTCCACATAGCAGTACAGAGGACTCAGTTTAACTCACTTCCATGCAACAGTAAATATGGCAGTACAGCCAGGCAGCAAACTGCAGAACTAGGTAAGGCAGCCACACACTGGTCTGATCACCAGAGAGCAACTGAGAGATAGGTGTGGCTTGCTGAGCCATTTATCTCTTTGCCCACTAATCAAACTGCGAACTTATTAATCCCACATGTTCTTATTGGCCAGGTTGGCACTATAAACCTACCTATCTATCACACTATACTTATTCAAATAATCTGAGAAGCTGCTCTGTATGAAGAAGTTGAGGCATCTGAATTGGAGGAAGAATCATTAACAACCTGTGTTATGCAGATGACCCAATCTTACTGGTTGAAAGTCAATAGGCCTTGAAGTACTTACTGATAAAGCTCATATAAATTAGTCTTCAACACTAAGAATACAAATGTCTTCTCAACTTGACAAATATAAACACACAACATCATTACAAATAGAGAAATGTAGCTAAACTCTATTTTACTTGGACCCACAATCAATACTCACAGAAGCAGCAGTCAATAAATCAACGTATTTCATTGGAAAAATCTGTTGTAAAAGACCTCTTTAAAATGTGAAAGAGCAAATGTTTTACTCTGGGGATTAGCAAGTTATGCCTGCTTTTAGCCTTGATATTTTTAATCACCTTAGATGCATGTGAAAGGAGTCTTAATTTCAGTGTCTGGTATGGGTTGAATGACTCACAGCAAGGTTGGTGGTTCAACCCACTTGCTGCTCCACAGAAGAAAGAGGAAGCTATTTGACCCTGTAAAGATTTACAGCCTGAAAACCCTATATGGTCACTATGAATAACAATAGACTTGATGGTAATGTTTGACATATGCATGTGAAAGATGGACCATAATTAAGGAAGACTGAAGAAAATATGATGCCTTTAAAATATGATGTTGCAAATAATATTGAATATACCACGAATGCCCAGCAGAACAGAGAGGTCTGTCCCAGAAGAAGTACAGCCAGAATGTGTTTTAGAAGTGAGGATGGTAAAACTTCATTTCATATACTTTGAACATGGTATCAGGAGAAATTAGTCCCTAGAAAAGGACAAAATACTTGGTAGAGCATCATCAAAAAACAGGTAAACCCAGAATGAGATGGATCAACACAGTGGCTGTAACAATAGGCTAAAATATGACCATTGTGAGGATGTCACAGGACTAGAAAGGCTTTTATTCTATTGTGCATAGGGTCACTATAAGTGGCAGTGTGTGAGTTTTTGTTGATTAACAACACTGGGATATGAGCAATGTCCCCATGGCATATGCTAAACTGTCACCATGCTGGACACAGTTGATCTTTGTGGCTTTAGAGGGTAATTATTTGGAGGGTTATGATTCCACTGAATTTTTTTCTGTGTATTCAAACTATTCCATCCTAAGATTCTACAGATCTATCCAAACCAAGCTCACTGCCATTGAATCAATGCTAACTCATATCGACCCTACAGGACATGGGTAAAATTGTACCTGTGAGGTTCTGAGAATGTACCTCTTTACAGAGTAGAGTCCCATCTTTCTCCCGAAGAGCAGCCGGTGTTTTCAAAATACCGACCGTGCAATTAGCAGCCCAATGTGTAACCAAGAACTATTCAGGGAAGCTAGAAGGAGAGCATGAAAAGAAATGAGTAGTTGAGGTGGCTGGATGCACATCCATCCCTTTGTTCTACTCTCTATGACTTTTTCTGAGTTCATTCAAAATGTAAATTAAGACACAAAATAGAATTCTACCCAACCCTGCTATATGCCTAAACAGTATCCATTTTTCTCATTCTTACTACTAATAGAAGCTCAATTTTGTTTAGGGTGATAATGTACCTACTTAAATCGCTCACTCCTAGGCTGCCTTGCAGCTATGCATAAACATTTGACCCAGTTTGGGTCAAATATGTGTAGGAGAAAGATACTGAGTAGGACTCCCAAGAAAGTTTTTGTTGTTGTTTAAGGCAAAACACTTGTCTGGCATAACCCATTTCATTTTTGTCCTTGGCTCTTCTGCTGTCATGCTCCCTAGTCAGAATATTGAAAGATGGGAGAGTCACATAGGTTACATGAGTTTGGCAGACCAAAAAGCATGCATTCTCCTATATCCAAGATGAGTCCCTGAGCAAATACGCCAGACCTAGGCTACCTATTTCAAGACTTACTATTGTATAAGACAAACCCCTGTGTGGTGCAAAGGGTTAACACAATTCACTGCTAAGCCAAAGATGCCTTGGAAGAAAAACCTGGCAATCTACATTTAAAAATTCAGCCCTTGAAAACTTCATGGAGCACAGTTCTACCCTGAATCATATGGGGTAACTGTAAATCAGAATCAATTCAGTGGCAACTGGTTTGGTATTTTTGGTGTTAATATAAGAAAAATTAAGCTTTTGTGATTAGACCACTAGAGTCGGTTTGTTTTTTTCCCATGTAGCCAGATGCAATTTGGACTGATAGAGAAATAATTAAAAGAATGTAGAGTTAAGTAAGCGTAATGATTATGGAACTAAATATTTAGCAATGGGCTGCTAACCACAAGGTCAGTAGTTCAAATACACCAGTCACTCAGGGGGAGAAAAATGAAGCTCTCTGCTTCTGTAAAGATTTACAGTCTTGGAAGCCCTATATTGGGTTGCTATAAGTTGTAATCAACTTGATAGCATTTTATTTGTTTGAGTTTGGTGACTAGTATGTAAGCTTTGAGGGGGTAGTAATAGATACTTTGAATACTATTCTTAGCACTATAGGTGTTATGTCTTTTGCAAATGGATAAACGAACAAAAGCGATATTCATTTTGTGTTTTCTCTAGTTTGCCTTATTCTTCCAAGAAGATTGCTCAAGTGTTAAGACCCAGTCTTCTCAGGCATACTTGAATAAAAGAATAACTGATAGACACAGACTTGAACCCTTGCCTGTGTGATCATTGGTGTGTCACTGTTTTTCAATCCATTTCTCATCTGTGAACTGGGGATTACACACGTAGCCCACAGGGTTCTTTTGGAGATTCAGAGTAATATGTGTGTCTTTGATTGAGTGCCCGTGCATGCCGAGCTTATTCCTCAGGCCTGGGTGCAGGGAGTCTATTTGAGATCTGATGGCAGGGAGTAGGAATAGGAAAGCTGACGCAAGACTGAGTTAGGGGGAGAAGCAATCAAAATGGGAACGGGGTGTTGAGGCTTTTAATATAGGATACAGGGGCTTGATTCCCCCAGGACTTCTGAGGAACATGGGTTCTGTCCTAGAATTTTCTACCAGAAACAGGAGGCTGGGCTCTTCTTCGCCTGTAGTGGTGTTGAGCATTCCTCCTAGTAAGGTGACCTCTCCTACCTTCCTGGGTTTGGCTTTCCATGCCTTTGAAAAGGCTTCGAGGCAGAAGGACATGGAGAGCTGCGTGCTGCACAGTTGTGATAAGACACCATTTCAGCAGGAGCCTGCACTTACATAGAGCCGTTCGCCACTGCTATGATGGATATCAGGAGGAGCCCTTGAAGTGCAGTGGTTACAAGTTGGTTTGCTAACTTCAAGGTCAGCAGCTCAAAACTACTAGCTCCAAGGAAGAAAGATGGGGTTTTCTACTCCAATAAAGAGTTGTAGTGTTTGAAACTCGCAGGGGGCAATTGTACACTGCCCCACAGGATCGCTATTAGTTGGTATTGACTGGAAGGCAGTGAGATGGTGTCAGAGATGGGTCAAAGGAATGTGGCATGGCAACCCTAAGAATCTGCTACAGAACCAGAAAGTGCCTGGGATAGATGAGTTTATTGTGCTTGGCCTTTTAAAACCATCAAACGGGCAACAGTTAGAAAGTCAAACATACCAAGTGTCATTGGAGATCCGGGGAAAGCAGAGAAACACTGCTAATGATGCAGGTTTGCTGCACAGCAATCTGGCAGAGCTTAGTGAAAGTCCATTGAATGGACCCTAGGACCTAGTGAGCCCCTCCTGGGCGTACAACCAAAGAAGCGCAGTCACTGAGTTGACTTTCATTCCTCGTGACCCTATCAAACAAAGCTGAATGGTCCCATGATGTTTTCAAGGCTTCCATTGGAAAGTAGACAGCCATGCCTTTATCCCACAGTGTGTGGAAGACGGCTTCAAACTACTGACCTTTGGGTTAGCAGCCAAGCACTTAATATCTCCCCCATCAAAGCTCTCTCCTGGATGTAGAAAAACAAACAAAACCCCAGTTGATTCTTCCTCATTAGCAACCCTACAAGCCACAGTAGAATTGCTATTTTAGGTTAACAAAACTAAATTCTTATGACAGCAGACAGCCTCTCTTTGCTCCATGGAATAGCTGGTGGGTTGGAACTGCTCACCTTGGGGTTAGCAGCCCAACACATAATTCCTGGGTATATAGGCCAAGCTATTTATCCAATTCACAGGGCCCTTGGGACATTTTTACAAGAATGGTCACCACACTGATACCTGCAGTAGAGAAGAGTTGGAGCTGAATTGGATGCCAATCAACAGACAACTGAAGAAGGAAACAAAAGAAAGATGATGATTGCTCATGACCAAGTGGCACGCAGCAGCACATACAATTGATATGCAGCATGGCAATAACTCTTAATGACATTGCAAGGAGTTGAAAAGGTCAAAAACGGAATGAGATTTATATTGCAGTACCATTCATGGAAGCTGAAAGCCCATTCACCAAGCAGCATGGTCTAGTGCACATGGCTGTATGCCTATAAGGACACACACACACCAAGCACCCAGCAGGGGGTATTAGTCTGAAGAGGGGAATGGAAGTGATGTGAATGTGGAAAAGGAGGGACAACACACAAGCAGGGCCTGACATTGATCAGGGTTCACGGTGTGCTATAAAGTAGGCATGATTAATCACTTCCCTGTACCAGAAGGCTGAGCTAGATTTTTAAAGCAAATCGAGTGCCTGGAACACAATGGTTGTTAGCTGCTGTTGAGTCAGCCTCCATTCCAACTCACTGTGACAACCAGCTCCCAGTGACTCCATGGGCAATATTCTCTCTGGTCCTGCACCATCTCTTTGGTTGTGCATCAGATTGTGATTCACAGGGGTTTTCGTTAACTGGTTTTCAGAAGAAGAAAGCCACGCTCTTCTTCATCGCTCATCTTATTCTGGACACATCACAGAAACAGGTTCAGTCTCAAAGCCGCACCCAACCAAGCTTCCCCATTTCAGTATCATAGCAACACAGAATCAGTTCAGTACCTCAGCAATAACCAAGCATCCCCCTGACAAATGAGTGTTGGATGCACATGAGTTTCATTGTCTTGGACTCAAACCCAGATCTCCCACATGAAAAAGGAGAATTCTACAACTGAACCACCAATTTACCCTCAGAATATAATATGTATCCAGTAAATGGTTATTAAGAATGTGGCTGCCAGGAAAATCAAGCAATTTCCTGCCAAGGCTTAACACTAATATCTTCCCCCACACACTAGAAGGCTGCAGAGGAATGACTTTCTCCATGCCAGCCCTGGTATCTAGACAAGGGACTCTAACACTGAGCCACTGAGCCCCAGCAGGCTGGGGAGCAATGTCAAATTGGATGAGGGACAATCCTGGTTGAATTAGTTTCCCTAAGCTCGCAGGGCAGTTTAGCATGTCCACAGCTGTGTTCAGAATAGCCATGCGATTACCACCGAGAGAAATTCTACATGCTTTCACACCCCATGCTAGTCGTTGCAGCCATCGTTGAGTACAGTTCATGCTCATCACTATCTAGAACTCACGGTGACGCTGTGGGTGAGCCGTTGGGCAGGTAACCTCAAGGTTGGCAGTTCAAAGGCACCAGTTGTTCACTGAGAGGAAGGTGAGATGATCTGCTCCTGTAAAGATTTAGCCTGAGGAATTTTATATAGGGTCACAGTGAGTCAGGATCAACTCAATGGTGTTGGTTTGGTTTATTAGACCCACTATCAGATCATATTTAATGTTTTTATTAACATGTATATTTGCCACAAATCCAATGTCTTTTATTTTTATCACTGCATTTCAATACAATTTGTGCCTTTGTGATTCTGTATTTCATTGGAGGTATTTGGAAATATTATTCTGGGGAGTGGGCAGGTGTTCCATAGCCTTTCCTAAATGCCAAAAGGATCCATGGGGTTGCAATGGTTAAGACCCTCTAATAGAGTTTATCAAAGAGCCCTGGAGGCACAATGGTTAAGTGCTCAGCTGCTATCCAAAAGGTTGAAGGTTTGAACCCACCAGTGGCTCTGTTCTTGGAAGAAAAGCCAGGCAACTCATTCTTGTAAAGATTACAGCATAGAAAAGACTAGAGCAGTGCTTCTCAAACTTCCTAATGCCACAACCCTTTCATACAGTTCCTCATGTTGTGGTGACCTCCAAAACCATAAAAATATTCTCATTGCTACTTCATAACTGTAATTTTGTTACAGTCACCCTGTGCAAGGGTCCCACAGGTGGAGAACCATTGGTCTAGAGAGCTCTGCACTGATGCATTGAGTCAGTATGAGTTGGACTGGACTAGAAGGTTCCTAACAAAAACACCAACAATCATTTTTTACCATACCTTGTTAACTCAAAAAGATTAACAAGCAATTTCACAAATGAGGACATCCAGTTGCCCCTCCAAACTGGACAAGCATGAGTTAAATGGTGACCTTGACCCCACGGTGTCCTCCAGTTGGTGCCATGCTGCCTTTATTCCCTCTGCCTCTCAGTTCTGTGGAGAAGAAGGGGAAAGGGAGGGAAAGAAAAAGAAAGAAATGAAAAGATAATTTTCCCAGCTTCTTCACATCACTGAATTGAACTTTACTTTTAATAAAAGTATTATGAAATGGAAATGGTGCTTTCACTATTTTGCTTTTAGGTGATATTCAGAGACATGGTGCTGGTAATTATTTGAGCCGGGGAGGTTAATGTGCGGACTTTCTGAATATGGTTGAGCCAGCATGCCCCCTTCCAGGCCTAGCATTTCCCTGGACTATGAGAAGTTATAGACAGTCTACCCTCTTCTTCCTCTGACTTCGCTGCAAACCATGGACACACTGGTTCTGACTTGACCTGGCTCCAGTACAGAAAAAAATATCCTCCTTGCATAATTGTAGTGCTTGCATTGGAAGGCACCCAGAGACAAATCTCTCATCTGGTGGCATAATGGGTTATGTGTTGGGCTATTAACTGCAAGGTCAGCAGTTGGAATTCACCAGTCGCTCCTTTGGAGAAAGATGAGGCTTTCTTCTCCCATAAAGAGTTATAGCCTTAGATGAGTATAAAAACTCAAAATGCATTGGCAGAGATTCCACAGAGAATAAGCCTCCATTAAATCCCCTGGGACCATTCACCAGGGATGGGATTAAACCCTGCTCACCGTCAGTACATCAGAAAGTGTATTGTTGCAGATATGATTAGGTTAAACATTAACATCTTATCATTTGTCTTTACTCTTAACACGTTTTCATTTGTTCTTTTTTTAATATTCTGCTTTCCTTTTTATTGAAAAAAGTAACTAATGTCACTAAACAAGTAGAGAATTTGTTAAATGAGAATCTAATCGGTTATGTAAACTTACACTGTAAACATAACACAATTTTATTTTTACAAAGAGTTATAGCCTTGGAAACCCAGGAGGCCGGAGTATTTTCTCTCGATAGGATTGTTATGCACCCAATGGCAATGAGTGTTGTTGGATTTTGTTTCTTTATTGTTTTCTGTAGCTATGGTGGGGTATAGGGTTTATGTGTTGGGCTGCTAAAGGCAATGTCTGAAATGGCAAATTTGAAATCCCCAGCCACTCCAAGGGAGAACGATGAGGCTTTCTACTCCCCTAAAGAGTTCTAGTCTCAGAGCAGCCAGTCCACAAAGAGAACAACATGGCTGGCCCCACTATGAGACATGATGCCCCTCAGTGACCAAGGGTGATACAGGGGACAGCACTGGAGACACAGTGTGCGAATTGCACCTAACCTGATTCCACCACACCGAGGCAAAGTGTGGTGGAGTGCAGTGGAACAGCAAGGGAATGGAGTGGCAAGGTCCCCAGGGAATGCTGAAAGTGGAGTTTGGGGCCAGGTTGTGGTGCCTCAACAGACTGGATTGGAAAACACTCCTAAGGTCCAACAAATGATCCTTGAACTAACTACAAGCTCTTCTTTCTTGATGTGTTTTGTTTTGTTCTTTGTCAGTGGTTAGTTTTTGTTGTTTTGTTGTCTGGTTGTATACTGTTGCTCTGTTTTCCTCTGTCTTGTTTTCGTGCATGTTAGTGTCTCCACAGGTCTGTCTAAATAAGACAGGCTGGATGAACTATCTGGAGGAAAAACAACAGGACCAACAGTTCCGGGGGCACTTGGGATAGGGGGAGGTGCGGGGGGGGTAAGGAAGTGGTGTTAACAAACACAGGGACAAGGGAACTTCATGAGACTCAAAATGGTAGTGAGGGGGAAGTGGCAGGCCTGGTAGGGAATGATCAAGGGTAAGATTACGTAAAGAAGAGGTATAGCTGTAACCCAGGTTGGGACGGAGCATGGTAGTGGGACAGGAGGAAAGTCAAGGGAGATGGAGGAGAGAGCTAGGAGTCAAAGTGCATTTATAGAGGTCTAGACAATGACATGTACATGCAAATATATATATATATATATATATATATATATATATATATATATATATATGTATGGGCAAATAGAACTCTGTGTCTATAATTATAGGTTTAGTATTAAGGTGGTGGCAGGACCTTGGGCCTTAACTCAAGCACTCCCTCAATGCATGAATACTTTCTTTTATTAAATTGGCACTCTACAGTGCTCATCCTCCCGACACAACTGCTGAAGCCAAAGCTGGTGAACAAGTAAATGTGGTGAAGAAAGCTGATGGTGCCCGGCTATCAAAAGAGATAGTGTCTGGGGTCTTAAAGACTTGAAGATAAACAAGCGGCCATCTAGCTCAGAAGCAACAAAGCCCACATGGAAGAGCACACCAGCCTGTGTGATCACGTGGTCCCGAAGGGATCAGTTATCAGGCATCAAAAAACAAAAAAATCACAGTATTGGCTGCACACCTCCATGATACGATTGGCGAAGACAAACGGGTGCATAAGCAAATGTGGCAAGAAAGCTGATGGTGCCTGGCTATCAAAAGAGATAGTGTCTGGGGTCTTAAAGGCTTGAAGGTGAACAAGCGGCCATCTAGCTCAGAAGCAAAAAAGCCCACATGGAAGAAGCACACCAGCCTGTGCGATCACATGGTGCCAAAGGGACCAGGTATAAGGTATTATGCAAAATATATATATATATATATATATATATATATATATATATATATATATATATATATATATATATACCATATATATATAATAGTGAATGAAGGGGGAAGTGCAGAGTGGAGACCCAAAGCCCATTTGCTGGCCACTGGAGATCCCCTCACAAAGGGGTTTAGGAGAGGAGATGGGTCAGTCAGGGTGCGATGTAGTACTGATGAAAAACACAGCTTTTCCCTAGATCCTGGATGCTTCCTCCCCACAACTACCATGATCCGTATTCTACCTTGCAGGACTGGATAGGGCAGAGGTTGTACACTGGTACATATAGGAGGTGGAGGCATAGGGAATCCAGGGTGGATGATACCTTCAGGACCAGGAGTGTGAGGGGCGATACTGGGAGAGTAGAGGGTGAGTGGGTTGGAAACTGGGAACAGATTACAAGGATCCACATGTAACCTCCTCCCTGGGCGACAGACGGCAGAGCAGGTGGGGAGGGAGACTCCGGAGAGGGCAAGATATGACAAAATAACAATCTGTAGATTATCAAGGGCTCATGATGGAGTGGGGAGCGGGGAGGGAGGTTAAAAAAAAGAGGACCTGATGCAAAGGGCTTAAGTGGAGAGCAAATGCTTTGAGAGTGATTAGGGCAAAAAATGTACGGATATGCTTTATACAATTGATGTATGTATATGTATGGATTGTAATAAGAGTTGTATGAGCCCATAATAAAATGTTTAAAAAAAAAGAGTTCGAGTCTCAGAAACTCACAGGTGCAGTTCTACCCCAAACTATAGAGTTGCCATGAGTCGGCATCTACTGGATGGCAGGAAGGACACATAACGATTCAGACCTGGGCTTAGTTTGGGTTCTCACTGAAGCAGACCCTGGCCAAAGACTTAAAGGCAATGAGCTTATTTAGGAAACTCTGAGCATGCAGGTAATGATGTGGGGTTGTGAGCCAGTGGAGGAAAGGCCACCGATAACAAATAGATTGTGAATCCAATTACAAACCTGGGAACCTGCTGCTTAATCACTTAGGAAGTCTCCAGGGGTAGGGTGTAGCACACGCCTCTCAGAGTTTTGCCATCCAAGGAGTGAGGGGCCTGGTCAGGGCTGTTCCCAGGGGCATATGTTCCTCAGCACATTCAGCCAGCACCAGCATTGGGACCTTCAGAGCTGGCCCTCGGTGACTGAGGCGAGTACACGGAATCAGGAATTTGGGAGTGAAGAGAAGGAGCACCGGGAGTGTCTGCTACAGATTGGGGACTGGAAAGTCAACTCGTTGCTCCTCAAGGGGACAGGCGCTCCCCTCTCTAGATCTCACTTTTAACATCAATACACAAAGGTCGATTCTGTGAGGGTCACAGACTTGGGACTCCCATAGCCAAATGAGGACCTGTGTGGACTCTGGTTGGCCTGCTTATTCACTGCCATCTAGAAGATTCCAACTCACCGTGACCCTGTAAGACCGAGCAGAACTGCCGCTGTGAGTTTCCGAGGCTGAAATTCTATATGGACTAGAAAGTCTCATCTCTGCACAACCCCCACCCTATCCCCCACCCCCACTCCCCCAGTGTGACTGGTGGTTTCAAACTACTGACCTTCTAGTTAGCTGCCCAACACATAACCCACTGTGCCACCAGGGCTCTTTGGCCTACCTGGCTTCTATCCAATGTTATTGAATCGCCTTTGAAACAATCAGGAGGTTTTTAAGAAAACAGGAATTTTGACTTTCTCTAGAAAAATCGATCTGGCATGACTGGAACCTACACTAGAGGATCCACAATTCCACGTGGCTCTGGGACTCTCAACATTTCTTTCTCCTGCTCAAAGTAAAATGGTTTAAGGGGACCTTTCACAGCTGGTGGACTGTTCTACTTTCTAGAAAGTTGCCTCTGTAAAGAAAATGAATCTTTCTTCCCTTTTACCTAGTTGGGGGTGGTGAGGGTAGCGGGAGCCATTGGGTTAAGAAAAAACAGTCGAGGTAGCTTCAGTCTGCCCTGCCAGGGCTTTAGAGTCCAAGCCTTTTTTGCTCCAGCTGACTGGCCTGCTGTTTCCAGGGCAGCCCCACCCTCTGTTCCCAGATGCAGGGAGGGAGCCCACTTTCCTTCATCACACCTGCCCCAAACTCAGGCCCAGAACTACTGTCTAAACACAGAACAACTTTTGTCTGTGGCCAAATGTGGGACCCCAAATTTCTTCCCTCTTTCCCGATACTCCTTCAGTGAGTTGATGACCTGGGCCAGGCTGAGATGAATTAGCTTGCTCCTCACAGCTGGCTGCTGGGTTCCAGTCAACTCCCAGAGGCCACTGGCTGTGCCCATCAGTAGAAGTGGGAGTTGAGAACCCTCAGCTCTTGGCTGAGCAGCTCTGTCAGTCTGTAGCTGTTGACTGTAACTGCTTCTGACAGCCAGTCTAGCTGGTGCTTTAAGTCATTTCAGTCGCTCCACCTCAGCTGTGATTAGTCTAGTCTCTGTAGCCTCAGAGGGAGGGGAAAACAAAACACCTCAATTACTTTGAATCAGAGTGGGTTATCCTCTTTTAAAAGGCAGAAAGTCTGAATTGGAGGATATTTTGGGGGGTCTCTATTATGCATTTCACATTTACGAAATAAGCACTAACAGTATTTGTTCCAGTAAGTGGATCAGAACCACCTAAGGGCACACTCCTCCCACCAGGCCACGCCTCACTAAGAATAGAGGTCCATCACTTGTCTGGCATTTTGTGGTACTGTGGTGACTTTTGTTTTGTGTGATACTGGGAGCTATGTGATTGGCATTTCATATACCAGCAGGGTCACCCAAAGAGCTTTCAGACAAAGAACAGACAATGAAGAAGGAATTGGCTGCCCGCATGGGAAAAATGAGCCATTGAAAACCCTATGGATAGCAGCAACACTGTCAGTTACTAGACCCCCCAGGAACAACAGAAGAACATTGTCAGAACGTGTGCCAGAAGATGAGCTCTTCAACTTGGAAAGTACTCAAAATACGGCTGAGGAAGAGGAAGAGCTGACTTTTCATAGGCAAGTCGACCATAATGATGCAAATCAAGTATAGCTATCAGGACCTTCATTTGCTGATGGGGCACAACTCAAAATGAGGAGAAACAGTTCAAATCGTCATTAATAATTGAAACTTGGTGTGTATGAAATATGAATCTAGGGACATTGGAAGTCATTAAAAATGAAATGGAATACATAAAGATTGATATTGTAAGCATTAGTTAGCTGAAATGGACTGATATTGACCATTTTGAAACAGAAAATCTTATGGTTTACTCTGCTGGAAATGACACAATCAAGAGAAACAACATTGCATTCATCATCAAAAGGACATTTTAAGATCTATTTTAATGTACAATGCTATCTTTGATAGGATGCTATCTAGCCCCCTTCAAGGAGAACCAATCAATACAACTATTGTTCAAATTTATGAACCAACCACCCAAAGCTGGTGATGCAGAAATTGAATAATTCTACCACCATATTCAGTCCCAAATTTGTCAGACTTGCTATCAAAATGCTATTGGAATGCAAAAGTTGAAAACAAAGAGGAAGGATCAGTAGTTGAAAAATATGGTCTTGGTGATAGAAACCAAGCTGGAGATCACATGACAGAGTTTGCAAGACCAAAAATTGCTCATAGCATATACTATATTTTCCAACTTCTCTTCTTTCCTCTTAGGCTCCTACATTTGCACTCCAATCACCAATAATTACCAATTTATCTTGATTGTATGTTAGAATTTTGCATGATTAATGATTTCTTCAAACATATGATCAACAACAAAAAAGGTGACCATAAATGTGGACTTCTCCAGATGGAATACACAGAAATCAAATTGACTACACCTGTGGGAAGAGACAATAAAAGAAGCTCAATATCAGCAACTGAAACCAGTCCTGGGGCTGATTGTGGAACAGATCAGCAATTGTTCATATGTGAGCTCAAGTTGAAGTTCAAGAAAATGCAAACAAGTACACGAGAGTCAATATACAACCTTGATAATAACCCACCAAATTTTGATAACATCTCTGAATAAAGCACAGTGTCATTTTTAAAAAAAGGATATAAAGAAAAGATACAAGTGCTTGTCAGAAGATACTGTGAAACTTACTCTTAATCAGAGAGTAGCTAAGGCAAATGGAAGAAATGATGAAGTAAAGAGCTAAAAAGAAAATTTCAAAGGACAACTCGAGAATACAAAGTAAAATATTATCACAAAATGTGCAAAGGCCTAGAGTTAGAAAACCAAAACAGATCATATTCAGCATATCTTAAACTGAAAGAACTGAAGAAAAATGTCAAGTCTCTAGGTGCAATATTAAAAAATTCTATAGGCAAAATATTGAATGATGAAGGAAACATCTGAGGAAGATGGAAACAATATGGAGTCACTGTATCAAAAAGAATAGACCAACATTCAACCATTTCAGGAGGTAACATATGAGCAAGAACCAATGGTCAGGAAAGAAGAAATCCAAGATGAATGGAAAGCACTAGCCCAAAACAAGATGCCAGGAATTGCTGGGATATCTATTGAAATGTTTCCACAAGCCGATAAAGCACTGGCAGCACTCACTCATCTATGTCAGGAAAATTGGAATACAGCTACTTGGCTAACTGAACTGGAAGAGATCCATATGTGTATACATAACAAAGAAGGGAGACCAACGGAATGGTCAAATTATGTAACACTATCATTGGCATCGCATGTGAGTCAAATTGTACTGAAGCTAATACAACAACAGTTGCATTAATTCATTGACAGAAAGTTATCATATTCAGCATTCAAGAGCCATCGTGGCACAGTGGTTACTGGTTGGATTGCAAACCCCAAGGTCAGCAGTTCAAAACCACCAGTCACTCCGTGGGAGAAAGGCAAGGTTTTCTACTCCCATAATGAGTTACAGTCTCAGAAACTCACAGGGGCAGTTAGTTCTACCCTATACTATAGGGTCAGGATGAGTTGTCATCAACTACAAGGCAGTGAGTTTGGTTTCCCAGAGATTTAAGCCAGATTCAGAAGAGGATGTGGAACAAAGGATATCAGATATCAGATGGATCTTGCCTGAAAGCAGTGAATACCCAAAAGATGTTTACTTATGTTTTATTAACACCCAAGGTATCTGACTGTGTGGATCATAACAAAACATGGATAGTTTAGAGAAGGGAATTCCAGAACACTTTGTCTTGCTCATGTGAAACATGCACATGGATTAAGAAGCAGTAGCAAAAATAGAACAAGGGTAGATTGCATGGTTTAAGAATCAAGAAAGGTGTGCATCCATGTTGCACCCACTTATTATACTTTTTCAATCTGTATGGTGAGCAAATAATCAGAGAAGCCAAATTATATGAAGAAGAACACAGAATCAGATTTGGAGGAAATATTATTAACAACCTGCTATATGCAGACGACACAGTTTGGCTTGCTGACAATGATGGGGGACTTGAAGCACTTGCTGGTGAAGATCAAGGATTGCAGCCTTCAATGTGGGATTCAACTCAACACAAAGAAAACCAAAGTCCTCACAACTGAACCAATAGGTAACATGATGATAAATCGATAAAAACTTGAAGTTGTCAAGGATTTTGTCTTGTCTGGATCCACAAGCAATGCTCCTGGAAGCAGCAGTCAAGAGATGAAAAGATACATTGCTCTGGGTAGATCTGCTGCATAAGAGCTCTTTAGAATGTTGAAAAGTTAGGATGTTACTTTAAGCAGGAAGTGCACCTGATCCAAACCATGGTATTTTCATTTGCCTCATCTGCATGTGAAAAGCTTGCCATTGAGTGAAGAAGACCCAGGTAAACTCTATGAATTTGAACCATGGTACTGGCAAAGAATATTGACAGTACCATGGACTGCACAAGAACAAACAAAATCTGTCTTGGAAGTACGGCCAGAATTCCCATTAGAAGTAAGGATGGTGAGACTTTGGACATGTTGTCAGTGGAGACCAGTCCCTGGAGAGGCATCATGCTTAGAAAAATGGAAGGGCTGTGAAAAAAGGTTGAAGGCCCTTGAAGAGCTGGACTGACACAGTGACTACAAGAGGACTGAGCATAGGAACACTTGGGTGGATGGAGGAGGAGCTGTTATTGTTACATTCTGCTGTGAATAGGTTTGCCATGGACCAGAACCAACTGGATGGCAAACTAAAAACAACAACAACAACAACAACAACAACAACAACAACAGGGAGAGACATTAAAAAGCCAAACTCACTGCCATTGAGTTGACCTTGATTCAGAGCAACCCGTGAGTTTCCCGTGAGTGTAACTTTTCACAGGAGTGGAAAGCCTGTTTAACCTACTACTTAGCAGCCCAGCCCATCACCAGGGCTCCACAAGGATAGAGAGAAGTACTGTTAGGGCTGGATAGGGTAGAGGCTGTACACTGGTACATATGAGGGCTGGAGGTACAGGGAATCCAGGGTGGACGATACCTTCAGGACCAAGGGTGTGAGGGGCGATGCTGGGAGAGTGGAGGGTGAGTGGGTTGGAAAGGGGGAACTGATTACAAGGATCCACATGTGACCTCTTCCCTGGGAGAGGGACAGCAGAGAACCGGGGAAGGGAGACTCCAGATAGGGCAAGATATGACAAAATAACGATGTATAAATTACCACGGGTACATGAGGGAGGGGGGGAAGGGGAGGGAGGGGGAAAAAAAGAGGACCTGATGCAAAGGGCTTAAGTGGAGAGCAAATGCTTTGAGAATGATTGGGGTAGGGAATGTATGGATGTGCTTTATACAATTGAAGTATGAATATGGGTGTATTGTGATAAGAGTTGAATGAGTCCCTACTAAAATGTAAGAAAAGAAAAGAGGAGAAAAAATTATTAGGGCAAAGATTGTACAAATGTGCTTTATACAATTGATGTATGTATATGTATGAACTGTGATAAGAGTTTTATGAGCCCCTAATAAATTGTTAAAAAAATGATCCTCAATTCTATCTGAATCCTTGCCAAGGCTGCAAGTTGCCTTAATAAACAAGAGCAAAAAAAGTACCTCTGGCAGCAGACCGCTCAGGTTCAAATCCAGGCTCTCTAACTTATTGACTATGTGACCTTGGACCTCTCTGTGCTTCCAAAGACTCACTTTCCAAAAGGGAAGTCATAAGCCAACTTTTCTTATTCCTCACTGGGTTGCTTTGAAGATGAAATGAGACATCTGTCTAAAAATGCTTCTGACCATCCCTTGGTTCTCAGAGCTCCACAAATGCTATGGATTATTGTTTTAAGATTATGAATGATTTTTTCCAAGGGTAGTGCAAAGATTAACATCAGTGCTACTTCTCTCTGACAAAATATAAATCCAAATTTCTAAATAGCAGGGTCTGAACGGATGCGCTGTTAACAGCATCTTTCTTTTCTCCCATCACTTGTCACAGTAAATCTGATAAGAAATGCTGGGCTAGGGCCTGCAGCTAAGCCCCTCACTGGCAAAGTGCAGGACCTCAGGTTGTTGGCAGGCCAAGGGGCATCACAATGGCAAGAGGAGACGCCACAAAGGGCCCTTGATTCCTCCCCCACGCCCCCCTTCCCCACGTTCAGGGTGAAACGTCAAAATACAATTTTTTTGTCACCTGGTGAAATAATGAGCCCCCATTCCCGTTGCCTTGGTATCATCAGAGCGCAACAGCCACGTGGGGTAATCGCTGTCTCCGTGTTAATGCTGCTCAGTTCAAACATTTTCACAGGCCCTGGCGAAATGAAACCCGTGCTTTCTACCTAGGTGGAGTTTGAGGCGATTCAGCCCATTTGCTTCTGCTGAAGAGGCTACCTCAGAAAAACAGGAAATAAAAACATAGAGGGTGCCATTGACATTAGGTTTCTCGTTTTCTTCCTTTCTTCCCTACCTTCCTTTCTTCTTCTTGCCCTTCTCTTTCTCTTTTCTTCCTTCCCTCCCTTTGCTCACGTCTTCCTGCCTGCCTTCACCTTCCATCTTCCCTCCCGCACTCCTCCATTTCTTCTTCGCTCCCCTCTCCCCACCCCCACCTTTCTCCTTTCCTTCCCTGCCTTTTCCCTTCAGCCTCCCAGTCTCCCTCCTTCACTCTCTCCCTTTCCCCACCTTGTTTTGATCCAGTGATTTGTACTCCTTTCTTCCTCTCATCCCTCCCTTCCCCATTGCTGGAGAAACATCAGTTCCTTGTGGCGCTGGTTTATTGGCGCCAAACCCTGTTCTTTGGGTGTTCACAAGTCTGCGTCCTGTGTGCAAACATAAGACAGACATATGATCAGGGTTGGACAGAAGATGGGATTTGACAGGTGTTCTGCACCCCAAATCTCCAGGAGGCAAAGGTAAAGTCAGCCTCCTGCCTTTAAGGTTATGTCTCCCATTGTAACTGCTTCCCACAGAGGCTCCTACCTCCTGGCCACCTGAGGCCTGCTGCCTGCCTTCCTCTAGCTCCTGGGGAATTGGGGCAGCAGTGGCAAGAACAACAAAAATCCCCAGGAGTTGACAAAAAGGGAGGCTGCCTGGCTCAAGAGATGCCCCCTCACCCACCTGCATGTTGTTGAGATGCAGGTTCTCATCCCTGTGGCTGGGCAAGAAACGCCCCCTCCCCAAACGCAGTGGCTTCAAACAAGGACCATCATCGTGTGGTTGCTGGGAGGCCACTGGGTCGTGCTTGGAGTCTCCCATGAGTTGGCAGTCACATGGGAGCTGGGGCAGGGGCCTCTGGTGACTCCAGTGCCTACACGTGCACTCAGAGGGCTGGCAGCTGAAGCTGGCTGTTAGCTGGGTGCTTAGCTGGGTTGTTGGTTGGAGTGTCTCCACGTGGCCTTTCCAGGTGGCTCAGGCTCCTTTCAGCATAGTGTCCGGGAGCTGAGAAATGTCCTGAGAGGTAGCACGTGGAGGCTGGACATTCTGAGGGTGAACACTCAAGAAGAAATCTTTGAAGGGATTTTTCAGAAGCTGTGAAGCACTTTGGGGGAGGGAAGGGGGTTGCCCAAACTAGATGTCACAGTGTCATCTTCTCCATAATCTATTGGTCACAGAGGTCATGAAACATCCCAATTTAAGGGGAAAGGGCATAGACTCTACCTTCCTATAGGTAGCCTGTCAAGGAATTTGGGGGTCACATACGAAGACTGGGAGACCCTGGGTGGCACAAATGGTTAAGGACTCAACGTATCAAGAGGTGGGCAGTTGCACCCCTCAGAAGAAATAACTAATGGCCTGCTTCTAGAAGCCCACAGGCTTGAGAATCCTGTGATGTGTAGTTTCTCCCTGGCACCCAGGGGGTCCTCGGGAGCCAGAACCAACATAACAGCAACGGGTTGGGTTTCTGTTGGTTTTGTTTGGGCTAATATTAAAACGACTAGTATGAAATTATATATGTATTGTGTTTAACTCTCAGGACTCTGATTATGCTGAAGTTGAACAAAACCGTCTGCCTCTTCTATGAACGCCAGCCGATGGAGTCAAAGGGTGAGGGTCTGGAGGAAGAATGAATGTCACATTCCCGTCCTTATGTTTCAGTTGTCCTTAAAGGGCACAGGGGACAAACCAGATGTCTTTGATATGATTTTAACCTAATGATGTGCTAGTATGATGATGAGCAGCCAGAAAAGTAGTTTTAACTAATGTCATCCAATATTTGAAAAGTTGACGATTTCACATCGAATTTTATATTCTCAGCATCTCAGTTACAAACAGAAAAGCAGGCCTTAAAATCCTTGCATTTCCCCAAGGCAACAACAGTCTGGAGCTAGAATTTGAATGTCCCCTGTGGATGAGCTGCCACGTGCCTGTTAACCACAGTCCCCATCCATCCCTATTGCCCCCAACACAGAGGTTGGCTACAAGCATCCTTTATCTATATGGCTAAATAGGTTAGTTGGTTTGGATTGGGTTGCTAGTTTTTCCTGTTTTGTTTTTGCTTACTTTTGATTCTTTGGGGGGCTAGGAAATGGTGTGTATTTTGGTACCATGTCTTCCAAAGCGAGAAAATAAAACCCAGTAAGCCAAGAAGGTCAAACAGTCTAGATTAATGATGAAAGGAGGAGCCTTGTTGGTGAAGTAGATTATGAGTTGGACTTCTAACTGCAAGATCAGAAGTTCGAAACTCGCCTCCCCACCCCCACTCCACAAGAGAAAGATGAGATTTTCTACTCCTGTAAAGATTTACAGCCTTGGAAACACACAGGGGCAGTTCTATACTCTGTCCAAAGGGTTGCTATATGTCAGAATTGATTCCAGGGTAGTGAGGTTTTCTTGATTGATATAAATAATTTTTGGTGAGTATTGAAAAAACCAGTCAATATTATTTTTAATACACATCAAAGAAGGTCCACATTAATTGTTCACACAACCCTGCCACCTTCTTTCTTTATTCCCTTGCCTCTCAGTCTCCTTTCTTCCTCCCTATGGTCTTTTATCTCATTCTTTTTCTTTCAAGGATTAGCCTAGGAGTGGGAAAGTCTGACTAATTCTTAACCAAAAGACTAAATTGGTTTTATTGTTGGTGTTATTACTTGGGTTAAATTTTTTTCTTTTCCCTTCTTCTATTGGTTTGTGTCATGTAATCCAGAAAATGGGGAAACATTTGGAACATCTAAACGCTAACCTTTCTCAGTAGACTACAAGCATTAAAAGCAACAGAGATAAATACTCCAATAATAACAATAACATACAAGGATAGCTAGAGAGATAAATAGATAGATAGACAAACCACAAAATCTGAGCAGTTGTGGGAAGGAGAATGGGACTAGCCCCATGAATAAATATAGGTTTGCCAGAGAATAGTTCTATATACATATTAGCATATACTATAAATATGTCCATGAATATAATAGTGCATCCAGGAGGCATAGTTATGAAAATGTCTTAGCTATAACAAAACCCCTTGAGGGAGCGTGTCCTAAATATGGGGGATCAGGAACATAGCTCTGAGTGACCTCAAAATCAATTCGTACAAACTGGCTCACAAAGACTATGTTCTGTATCCATCAGGGAAGTGACTGGGGTCTTCAAAAGCTAGTGAGTAGCAAACTAAAAGTCGGTTCTTGGTCTCACCCTATGTGTTGGACAGGGTTCTCTAGAGAGACAAAACCATATTGCTAGTAATTATATATAAATATATTTATAAAGCTAGATATACAATACAAGAAATGAACCACTAAATTATGTATAGATAAGATAACACAAGAAACTAACAGTGAAATTATAAAACAGTGAGACACTAGCAGTCCTTTAATGCTTGAGAGCCACCAGTTGCCAGTCCCTTTCTGTAGAGAGAGCTTGGCTATATATACCCAGGCAGCACACAGCATGACAAGATACCAACTGTCACCAACTGTCGGTCCCCAACTCCAGAGACGAACATACCAATCCTGTGGGATTAAATGGACCTCAACTTACAGCGACACAGTCCACAAGCTAGGCATCCCACAGGTAGTGTACCCCTTTAAATTGAGGCACAGAACAAGCAAGGCAAGGCACACGAAGCCATTTATCCCTCTGCCCTTCGATTAATCCTACTTGTGTTTATCGGCCAGGCTGGCACAATAAACTATGGCACCCTGTCTGGAGCAAATAACAGTGAATAAAATCAAGATGCCTGGCAACAATTAGTCCAAATCAGTAATGGACTATGCGTACCTCAGCCTCTATGATGCTAAGGTCAGAAGAACTAAATGGTGCCTGCCTATCACAAACAGCTACTCTGAAAGGGATCATGGTACATGATCCTAGATAGAGTGGGGAGTAATGTGTAAGAAAACTGAAAGTCACACTACTACTACCAATAGTAATAATGATAATGATAAAAGATGAGGTTTATTGGTTAGATAGACTAGTGAGATCCCCACTACTATGGTCCTTCATCACCCTTCAGGTCTGGAACTGAATTCCACCCCCTGAAAAATAGACAGGTTTATAAAGTGAACCTTATGAGAATCAAAGATTGCAGCCCTCAGTGTGGATTACAACTCAATGTCAAGAAGACACACATCCTCACAACTTGATTAATAGGTACCATGATAAATGGAGAAGTTTGTTGTTGTTTTTTTATTTGTTGAAGTTGTCACGGATTTTTGTCTTGATGAGGTCTATAATCAATGCTCTTGGAAGCTGCAATCATGAAATCAAATGACGCATTGCATATGGATACATTTGGTGCACAATACGTCTGTAGAGTGCTAAAAAGCAAGGATGTTACTTTGAGGACTAAGGTGCACCTTACCCAAGTCATAGTAACTTAAATTGCCTCATAAGTATGTGAAAGTTAGACATTGAATAAGGAAGGCTGAAGAAGAATTGATATGTTTGAATTGTGGTGCTGGTGAAGAATATTGAAAGTAACATGGACTGCCTAGGGAACAAACAGATCTGTCTTAGAAGAAGTATGGTCAGAGGGCTCCTTAAAGGCAAGGATGGTATGACTTCCTCTCACATACTTTGGTCATGTTATTAAGAGAGACCAGTCCCTGGAGAAGGACATCATGCCAGGTGAAGTAGAGGGACAGTGAAAGAGAGGAAGCCCCTTAAGGAGATGGATTGACAGTGACTGAAACAAGGGGCTCAAGCTTGGGAACAATTAGGAGAATAATTCAGGGCTAGGTAGTGATTCTTTCTGTTTGACATAGGGTCAATGTGGGTTGCAACTGGCTCAATGGCACCTGATAAGAACAACTACACCAAAATGAATCATAGCACTGAGGAGCACACATTCCTCAGAACCATCAACCATTCAAAAGCAAATAGGCAGTATTTGCCCAAGGCAAAATTCAAAAGGCAGGCAAGGTTAGGGGAGAAGGGTGAATGAAAACAGGAAGCAGAGTTTCAATGGCATGAGTGATATTACATTGCAGGAGATTGTCATCTATGTCACATAACAAAACGTGTATAAATTGTTATGTGCAAAGCTGACTTTCTCTGTAAATCTTAACCCACCTTACAATAAAAAGTTTCTTTAAAAAAAAGACACCATAGTTCATATAATAGACACAGCCAAAGATCTCCTGGACAATCCTAAAATGATCTCCCAAATGATTTGGGTAGTTAGCCCTCCCCAGGGAGTTCTACCCATTGAAACGCTGGGCGGTTATGGCTGCAATTATATTTCAGGCCAGAAGAGGCAGCAGAGGCCTGGTTGTTCAAATGCTGCAAAACTACCAGACAATGGGCAAACAGTTTCTTTCCACGGACGACTAGCGGCTCTGTCATATCCATGTCTGGTGTTCAACACTTGGCGACAGAATCCAGCCCGCTGGGTTTGGGTGGGGTCTGTTTCTCACCCATGCTTGGCTTGGGATTGTTCTATGGCATCCACTAAGTGGAGTCCTTTCCTTTCTGATGTCCCAAGAAAGCTGTTTTCTCCTTTTTCTCTCTCTGGCCCTCTTCCCAAGAACCCTGGGGTTCACTCTGCTTTCCTTTGGTTGATGTTTCTCAGGCAGTTACTTGACCTTGGTTCATCTACTGCAGGTGACCATTTGCAAGGAACTGTACCGTCCTTGGATGGTGTTGTTCATGAGCTAGGCTGCGAACTACGGGTTAAAGGTTTGAGTTCACCCAGAGGTGCCTTCCAAGAAGGGCCTGGTGATATGCCTCTGGAAAAAAACCCACCCCAGCCATGGAAAATTCTAGGGACCGGACTTCTCTAACACACTTGGGCTCTACATGAGTCCGAGTTGACTCAATGGCAATTGGTTGCTGGAATTCCTGTAAGTAGAAGACAACAATCTTTTAGCAGTCCCTCTTGGATTCATGGGAGGAGGATGGCTTCCGCTGAGAGAACTTCTCAGGGCTCCAAGGGCTCAATGAACT